>NW_006408695.1:5263010-5265391 GCF_000296735.1 Chrysochloris asiatica | reverse complement strand
GGTTCCCTCTGTTGGTCTGTTTCTAATTGTTGTAGATGCTGTGTTAATGTGTTAATTTTGGTTCTTTCTTCTTTTTGGATGTGTGCCTTTATTGCAATAAATTGTCCTCCTAGCACCACTTTTGCTGTGTCACAAATATTTTGTATGTTGTGTTTTCATTCTCATTTGTTTTTAGGAACTTTGTGAGTTCACATTTACTTTCTTCTACTACCCAGTCGCTTTTCAGCCGGGTGTTATTTAGTTTCCATGTGTTTCACTTTATTCCCTTGGTCTTTCCATTGTTGATTTCTATTTCAATAGCCTTGTGGTCTTAGAAGATGCTTTGTACTATTTTGATATTTGTAAATTTATGGAGGTTTGTTTTGTGGTCTAACACATGGTCTATTCTGGAGAATGTTCCATGTGTACTGTAAAAGAATGTGTTTTGTGCTGTTGTTGGGTTGAATGTTCTGCACACAACTATGAGGTCCAGTTGGCTGTTTGTGTTTAGTTCTTCAGTGTCTTCGTCAAGTTTCTTTCTGGTTGTTCTATCCATTTTTGAAAGCGGTGTTTTAAAATCATCCACGATTGTTGTAGATTTGTCAATTTCTTTCTTCAAATCTATTAGAGTTTTTGCTTTATGTAGTTTGGAGCTCTTTCATTGGGAGCATAAATATTTACTATGGTTATATCATCTTGTTCAATTGTCCCTTTAATCATGAGATAATGTCCATCTTTATCTATTATGCTGATTTTTGCCTTAAAGTTTATTTTATCTGAGATTAGTACTGTCACTCCTGTTCATTTTTTATTGCAATTAGCTTGGTATATTTTTTTCCATCCTTTAACTTTTAATCTGTATTTGTGTGTAAGATATGTCTCTTGCAGACAGCATATTGAAGGATCTTGTTTTGTTATCCATTCTTCCACCCTTTGTTTCTAACTGGTGCATTTAATCCATTTATGTTCAGTATAATTATTGCTAGGTATGGTCTAATTGCTGCCATTATGTTTGGTTTTTTGTGGTGTTGCTGCTTTCGTTGTTCTGTGTGCCTTCCTTTGCTGAGTTCATGCTTTGTGTGTTCTTTCTTGTGAGTTTTCTCATAGTTTTAATATTTCCATGTTCTTCTTGGATTTTCATTTTCTTGGTATATTGTGTAGTGTTAATTTTCTTTGAGAGTACCTTATATTTTGTTAACTTTTCCTTCTCACCGTCTGGATCTCTGTTCCTACGTATTTTCCTTCTTTTACATTGTAATTGTTTTGATCATAGACTGACCTCCCAGAATCTCTGAGTTTGTTCTTAGAGTTTTTTTTTGTTCTTGACTCTTCCATCTGTCGATTTTGTTCTTGGAGGTGCTGCCATGTATGTCAATCTCTGGTTGTTGTTTGTTCTTGTTGGTCCTCAGTCCACAAAACTCCCTTTAGGATGTTTTGTAGCACAGGTTTGGCTTTGGCAAAATCCCTTAGCTTCTGTTTATCCTGAAATGTTTTGATTACACCGTTGTATTTGATTGATAGCTTTTGCTGGTCTTGGCATTTGGTATCGCCCAAGTTGTTGGCTTCGGGCTGCTTAGATTTAAAAATAAGCAATTTCTTACTTCTGCTACAAGTTCCACTAGCTATACGCATTAAGACTTTTAAAATATTCCTACCTGTGTGATTCAGAGTTTTGGATCTCTGCCCTGAACCCTCTTCTCCTGGTATTCTGTGGTATTGTTGATGGCAAACTTCCCTGCACCTCTAACCTATCCACCATCAAGCACTGCCTCTCCGGAGGCTGTAAATCTTTATGGGTGCAGAAAACCACATCTTTCTCCCGTGGAACTGCTGGTAGTTTCAAACTGCCGATCTTGAGTTTAGCAGCCCGATCCATAACCACTACGCTACCAGAGAATTAATACTAAGGGCTAAGAAGTGGATAAATCATTGAACGGGCAAAGGAGTAGATAGATGCAAAGGAATGGAAGTCTGAATTGGTGATCTTGAAAACAAATCTCTCAGTATTAGTATGCTCAAAGAGCAAACAGAATAAATGAAAAAAAAAAAAAATCAGAATAAAGCCTGAGTTATGTGTAATACCATGAAGAGAAACAAGTTATAGGTGATTGGAATTCCAGAACAGAAAGAGACAAGCACAGAGAAAAGTAGACAAGCATACAAGAAGCCAAACAAACCCTAAACAGGATAGATTCCAGAGAAAATCACCAATACGTATCATAATCAAACTTTCCAAAACCAAAAGACAAGGAAGGAATCCTAATAGCAGCTCAGGAGAAAACTTAAAGTTACCTATAAAGGTGAATTAATAAGACTAAGCTTGGATTTTTCAGCATACACTGTATAGGCAGAAAGGCATATATAAAACTCAGAAAGAAAAAGATTGCCAACCAAGAATCAAA
>NW_006408695.1:5255403-5262910 GCF_000296735.1 Chrysochloris asiatica | reverse complement strand
GTCGGAACTGACTCGACGGCACTTAACAACAACAACAACAACAACATACAGGGTCGCTATAGGTCGGAATCAACTCGATGGCACTTAACAACAACAACAACAAAATTCTACCCCAGAAAGGAGTTCTGGTAGCTTATGTGTTGGACTGCTAACCACAAGGTCAGCAGTTCAAGTCTACCAGGAGCTCCAAGGGAGAAAGAAGATGCTTTCTGCTCCCATAAAGGTTTATAGCCTTGGAAACCCTATACAGGGTCACTATGAGTCATAACCAATTTGATAGCACACAGCTAACCCGCTAGCCAACCATTGTACTTCAGTGGGCACTGGTGACACAGTAGTTAAAGCTCCCGGCTGCCAACCAACATGGGAGGTGAGAGCCCACCAGTCACTCAGCAGAAGAAAGGCGTATCAGTTTTCTTCCATAAAGATTTACAGACTTGGAAACCTACCGAGCAGTTCTATTCTGTCCTTATAGATGTGAGCGGTAATTAACTTGATGGCAGAGGTCCTGGTTTTGTGTGTGTGTGTGTGTGTGTGTGTGTGTTTACTGGTTCTACTTCATAGCATGTTGTGAGTCCCAAACAAGTTAACACGTGTGAAAGAATTAAGGAAGAAGTGAACCAACTGGTGAAAGAGACAATGTACAAATAGCTATGATGTAAAGTACTAAGTAGAAGCTTGCAGAAAAAGTTCAGAGGAGAAAAAGAATCATCACTTCTAACCATAGTGGAGGGCACAGGGTCAAAGCAAGTTACATGGGGGAAGTGACATTTGGCTTGGCCTTTTTTGGGTAGAATTCTGATAAAGCAAATGGAATGAAAAATGAAATTGAAGCATTAATATGCAGGGTGGTAAAAAAGAAGGGGTTCATTTCATTGAACTCTGATTAGTTTAGCATATCTTTTACAAAACATTGTATATGAGGAATGAGGAGGGAAGGGTGCTTGTATAGAAAGGGAAGAGATCAGTAAGAGGGTACTGAGTGGGATGTTGGAAAAGCTTATTCAGGAGAATTTCAACCACTTCACATTCTTACTGGAGGTTGATTCTGGTAAAACAGGTGATCCGTGCCTCACCTGTATGATGTGTTAACCCATCTGATGAATGGTCCATCAACACTAATTTGAGGAGGTACTGAACAACAAGAGTGGTTACAAAAACTTGGAGAATGCTGCATACTCTGATGCCCTTTTCAATATGAACTATGTACCTTAGTGGAGTCCTGGTGTGGCACTGTAAGAGAGGCACTGGACTGCTGACCTCAAAGTTGGTGGTTCAAGTCCACCAGTTGTGCCTTGGAAACCCTATGCAGGGTCACTAGGAGTTGGAATTGACTCAACAGCGCTTAACAACAGCAACAACAACAATAACAACAATGCACTGAATCTTTTAGGAATCAACATGCTGAATCTTTTAGGAAGTGCTGCCGGATAACAGTCAGTTTGTTTTGCTTTTATTCCACTATGGGACTTGCTTTCTTTTTTTAAAATCATAACATTTCTTCTTTGAGAAACTCCAATCACTGTCCCCTTGAAGACACACTCGGTAGGCCTCCCCCAGCCAGCTGAACTGATTTATCTTCACTTTTCAACAAGTTGTGTGGCTCAACACATAGACCATGATATAGTAGGACTCATCTTAGTCTCTGGCCAACCTACAAATCCTGTTCTGAAAGAAGAAGTTAGAGCACTTGTTCCTCTGTAGAAATTGTTATGTGTCATTTAGAAAGAGTGCTGGCCAATAGAACAAACTTGCAAAAAAGCTGTAGCCCCGTTGAAAAGGTAAAAGTGAGAGGCAGGAAGTGAAGGAGCCTCAGGTCTTGAAATGGAATGTGTCTAAAACTAGTCACAGCAGCCCCCTAACAGCCAAAAGGTACCATTTAATGTCCGCAGCCTCAGAGAAGACTCAGTATTCTTTCTCATTCTTTCTCCCAGCTTTGCCTCATCAGAGATGGAAAGTACGATTGTGGGCTAATAACAAGTACCTACTCCATGCTGGGAAAGGTGTTAGGAACCATATAAGATTACGTCACTTAATTCCCTCAACAGTCTGACTGGGTCAAGATTATTAATCTCTATTTTTGTAGAAGAGGAGGCTGAGTCCCAGGGTGCCTCATTGGTGTTGAATGTATCATGTTGTTTTCCATCTTGGACCTTTGCCATGTTCCCTTATTAGTCTTTCTGGCTAACTCAGTTTGTAAATGAGGCTCTTCCCTGTCTGACCTCTGATGTTGGAGTGGATGGTGATACATATGATGACAAATGTTTCTCTTAAGATTCAAAACTCAGATCTGGGTGACTTAGACCACACAGTTCTGTCTCACTATGCCTGCATTGAACTTTTGCCTCAGTACGTCTTTGTCATGACAAAAAATACCACAAGTGAGTGACTCTAGAGAGCTGAAGTTCGTTTTCTCAGATTTTGGAGACTAAAATTCTATATGGTTCGACCATGTCTGTCTCTTCTGTGAGCCTCTCTTCTAGTTTCTGTTGTTTATCAACAAATATTGGCATTCCTTTGCTTATAGTGAAGTCTTCACATGGTGTCTGTTTTCCCTCTGTTTGTGTGTGTATTCTGTGCGTTAATGTGCCACACTGCAAAGCCATTTGAACTGCATGATCAGCAGTTCAAGCTCACCAGCTGCTCCTCGGAAACCCTATACAGGGTCCCTGTGGGTAGGAACCCACTCGACTGCACTACACAACAAGAATAAATGATTAGGTTTAGGATCCACCCTACTCTGGTGTGGTGCTGTTGGTTAATGCACTGGACTGCCAAGTCCACTTGAACCGGAAGGCGTATGGTTCAAATTCACCAGCTGCACCTTGGAAACTCTATACAGGGTCTCTATGGGTCAGAAGAACACTCTATGGCACTTAACAACAACAACAACTACTCTGATATGACCATATTAACATTACAAAAGAAACCCCCTCCTTCCAAAGAGGATCTTATTTGCAGTTACAGATGTTAGGATTTACAAATTTCTTTTTCTCTGTCTCTTTTTTCCTTTAACTTTTTATTGTGAATTGGGTGACAAGTTACTGAGCAGGTAGTTTTCCATTGGACACTTTATATACATTTTGTTTCATGTCGTTGATTACAATCTCTACCATGTAACATTCTGTGTACTCTACTTAGTCTGTGTTTTCTGTTGCTGTTCCTTCCTGTTTCCTAAACCTTCTGAACTTTGTTGTTGTTGTTATGTGCCGTGGAGTCAGTTCCTACTCATAGCGATCCTGTACAGGGTTTGAGAGGCTGTAAATCTTTACGGGAGCAGAAAGCCTCATCTTTCTTCGCGGAATAGCTGGTAGTTTCAAACTCCTGACCTTAAGGTTCGCAGCCTGATTTGTAACCAGTGTGCTACCAGAGCTCCTTTATCCTTGGTTAAATGCTACCTATTTGATTTCAAATGTTTGATTTTTCCAAGGAGTCTGTACCTCCCTAGTGTTATTGTTTGACTGAAAATCTAGCTACAGGTGAGGTAATTTACAGACTCCCAAATTTTTTGGTGGGTACAGAGGCATAATTGCACCCATAACAAACGTTATGTTTTAGATCAAATCCCTCACAAAATACCTCTTTGTCAGTGCATGGTTACACTTCCACTGCTGACATATTTGGAGTTTTCTAAATTTCATTTCTTAAATGTCATGTTTCCTCTTTTCCTGGAACACTTTTTACCTTCCTGCTACCTCAATAAGGGAGTCCTAGTGTGACACTGTGGGTTAATGCGCCGGACTGCAAAGCTGTTTGAACTGCAAGATTGGCGGTTCAAGCTCACCAGCTGCTCCTCGGAAACTCTACACAGGGTTGCTATGGGTCAGAACATCAACACCTTGATAAGGTGGCACTTATTTTTTATAGCATCAATTCCCAAACTTGGCATGAGTTGGAATTACCTGGTGATCATGTTAAAACAGAATGATGGGCTCTACCCTCAGAGATTTTGATTCTGTAGATCTAACATGGGTCTGAAGGATTTGTTTGTTTTGTTTTTGTTTTTTTCCCAGCCTCCCAGATGATGGTGAAGCTATCACTTTGATTCATACTACATTAAATTATAGTCAAGGCAATTGTCTTCCAGGCAGTTTAACTGGCTGCCTTAGTCTCAAGTGATTGCCTTTCTTCTTAATACTCTCACAGAGCAGAGCTCTTCTGATGCCCTCTGTGCATTAGATAGTTTTGTTGTTGTTGTTGTTGTTGTTTTTCATTCATATAAGTCCTGAGGGATACATCATTGACTTCTTGTTCCTGGTTGGCACTTTATATAAAAGAGACAACTTTATTTGGGGGGGGGAGGGGATCTCTAGATGAGGAATTTTGAATTCTGAATTCGGATCCTGCCATAGTCTCTGACTTGTGATGGGTTCTTGAGTAACTCACTTTTTTAGCACTTGAATTTTCTCATCTCTGAAATAATCATTCCATTTTCTCATGCTGTGTAGGCTACTGGCAAGGATCAAATGAAATACTGTGTATATAAAATGCTATACAAATGCTGTGATTTTCACAGTAGATTATTGCTAGCATTTTGGTCGTTTCTATATAGTTGATTCATATTGCTTCACTGTTAATGATGAAGCCTGATACAAACACTCCTGCTTTTCAATGAGATGTGAGTGGAGGCTAGGGCTGAGGGAAGCTGGGATTTGGGGAAAGACTATTCCGGGTTTGAAGAAGTGATTCTAACACCAACAGTTGTTAAACTGTGCCCAAGTCAGAAGAGCAGCATACGTGTGTACTGTACTCGTATTCTAGTTAGATCGTGAAAATGATTCTGGAAATTTATGTTCAGATTCTTAACTTCTTTTGTAAACTTGAAAAGAACAAAGGAATATCCATGATGGATATATTTTTATGGTAGGGTAAATTTGTAAATTCTTAAAATTCTATTTTCTATAATGATAATAAGCCCTAGTGTGACTCTATAGGATAAACACTGAACTGGTAACTGCAAAGTTGGCAGTTCAAACCCACAAGCTGCTCTCAGGAATCCTTTACAGAGTTGCTGGAAGATGGAACCAACTCGATGGTACAAAACTGTAACAACAATAATGAAAATACCTAAATATAAAAGTCCTCTAGGTTTGTTCCCCCCCCAGAAAACATAGCTTTTCCTCAAGTGTCTACTATGCAAAAAGCCCAGGGTAACGCTAAGGTATAAAATAATGGCTATCAAGGCTAACGGTAATTCTTCCCCTCCTGGAGTTCACAATTCCATGGGAGACAGAGACATGTAAGTACTGGCTGTTTTACAAAGTAAAACATAATGGGTGAGGACTTGTGGCAACAATGGTGGCTTAATCAGGCATATCACACCATCATTCCACAGCCAAGACCTGAGAGACTAAGTGAAACATTTGCGGATGACAATCCTGAATCCTGAGGAGGAGTAAATGAAAGGATAGAGACTGGGATTGAAAACTGATTGAAAGAAGAAACTGACTGAAAACAGTGAAGAAAAGAGACAGAGAAGAGGGGCACTGCCAGCTGACCTTGGACAGCATGACCATCGTGGGACAAAGACAGCAGTGGTCCTGTGCAAAGATCATAGTGGGCAACTTCACAGGTTGACCAGCTGGACTGTGTAGACATCCGTGGGGTAAAATAAAGTCCTGAGCACATTTTCCCTTCCTTGGTCCTCCTGGTCATTAGCAGCACCCCACTCTCCTCCATCTTTACAGCCCCAACTTCTGAAGACCAAAGGCCTTCCTAACCCTGCCAAGACTCAAATGTCACACACTTCCCCCACCCCCAGGGTGTGTGGCACTATAGGATAAGGAATGAACTGCTAACTGAAAGGTCAATGGTTCAAATCTACCAGTTACTCCTTGGAAATCCCTACTTAACCCCTCACCTTACCTTATGACCCTGCTAAGCAGTGATGATCTGTTTTAGTAACCATACCGGCCATCTGCCCCATCCCTTCTACCCACCAACTCAGCTAAGCAGCAGCAGGTGGTTTTGACCCAGCTGAGTGATGACTGACACTTACCCTGCTTCTACTGCCCATCAACACAGCCAAGATTCGTTCTGCACGTACACAGCGCCCCATCACCGCACACCCTCACCTTGTGAGAAACAGCAGCAGTGAGTGCAACTGCTCACCATTCACCCCTACTCAGTGAAGCCACTGCCTGATCCTGGAATACTGGACTGACTATAGACAGCAGCAGCTGTTGTCTGCCCAACCCAATCTCAGCTGCTCCACAGGACCGGCAATCAGACACCTGTGCACATCCACTTGGAGACAGGTAGCGAGTGTACTAGAGTGGCCAGAAAAGTGACCAGAGTAGCCCACTTTTTCCTATCTGCCCAGATACATCAAAACAAAACACCAAAAAGCAAGGCATAGAAAGCAAGCATACAATGAGTATACCAATATGCTAACACCTTAATGCCTTTGAAACAACAGACAATATACAGCCATCTAAAGAAGCAGGATAAATGGCTCTAGCAAGTGACCAGAATAAGGAATTATGAAACCTCTCTGAAGAATAAATGATAATGGAAATTCCTGATTAAGAATTTAAAAGACTTATATTGAGGGTCCTTTAAGACACTGACAAATAGATCCAAGAAAAGACAAAATTGATGTAAACAAAAACAAAACTCTGGAATATCCCAGGAAAGTAATATAAGAAGGAAATGACAGATAATTAGAAACCAAACAAAAATAGCAACATTAAAATCTCAAGAATAGATGATGCGTTAGAAGGACAAAGGAATAGAATTGAATCAGAGGCAGTCAGAATCAGCAAAATAGAGGACAAATGTTTACTATCAGTCCATTAGAGGAACAATAAAAAAATAATGAAGAACAAACTATCTCCTAATCCTGAGACTTATACGGGACAGTATTAAGAGAAAAAAATTTAGACATGGTTGGAGTTCCAGAACAAAAAATAAAATAAAATAAAAAAAATAGAAATTTTTTGAAGATTTATTGGAGGAAAATTACCTCCATGAAAGATGAGATTATCCATTCCAAGAAGCTCAACACACCCCAAGTAGGATAGACCCCAAAATAAAATCACCAAGATATATCATAATCAAAGTCAACCTTTCCAAAACCAAAGAAAGAATCCTGAGAGCAGTTTGAGAAAAATGAATTGTTGCCTACACAGGGGAACCAATAAAACTAAGCTCTGATTTCTCTGTAAAAATGTGCAATCAAGAAGGCAATTATAAAAACATGTATAAAATTCTGAATGAAAATAAATTTGCCCACCGAGAATTTTACATCCATCAAATATTTCCATATAAACAGAAATTAAAGTAATTTGTAAAAATAATACCAACTTTACAAGAAATACTAAAGGTTGTCCTTTGTACAGAGAACTAACAACATTAGACAACAACAATTTGAGAATAAAACACATAATAACATCATCTGGAAACCAACCCGGATTAAGAATTTACCAAAATAGAGCTGTAAGACTGAAAATAGGAAACTGGAGACATCAATGTACAAATGACAATAGCTTCAAAGCAAAAAGAGGAA
>NW_006408695.1:5239501-5248923 GCF_000296735.1 Chrysochloris asiatica | reverse complement strand
CAGACTGTTTTAAGCAAGGGGAAAAATAATAAATAATAGGGTAACCTCAAAGAAAAATAATTTACCTGTATATTAAAACTAAAAAAAAAAAAAAAGGAAAATTTGAAAGATTTAGTAAACATTAACACAATGGAAATGAAAATGACAAGAAAACCTACAAACAAAATGAACTCATTGAAGAATATTATGTGGAACAAAGAATCCAGCAGCACCACAACAAAACATACAGAAAAATGACAGCATTTAATTCATACCTATTGATAATTTACACTGACTGTAAATGGACTGAATGTGTTAGTTAAAGAGACATAAAGAGCAGAGTAAGAAAACAGGATCTTTCAATATGCTGTTTACAAAGGACTTATCATAAAGATGGAGACAGACTAAATGTCTAACAACAAATGGGTATGTACAAACAAACTTTGGTACATACACAGGATGGAATACTGCAAAAGGTTGAATAATAATGATGAAATTGTGAAACACCTCACAAAATGGTTACAACTGGAGGACATCATGCTGAGTGAAATTATTCGGTCACAAAAGGCCAAACATTTTATGAAACTAATGTTGTAAAAAGTTTTAAAAATATTTTCTTGATAAAAGAAATGATCTATGTTGGTTATATGGGGAGGGAGGAATGGAAAATTATTCATTGCTAGAAGATAGACACATGTTAACAAGGGTGAAAGGGCAGGAAATATACAAGAGAGAGGTTAGCAGAGGAAAGATGAAGGTGTAGTGGTAAACACAGGGAAGAATGTAATAGTTAAAGTGAATAGAGTAAATGAGGATTACAAGCATGTGGTGAATCCAAGTAATTGAGTTTTTGAATGTAAAACTGATGATCTGCATTGTTAACCTCCACTCAGTTCACAATAAAAAGTTCAAAAACAAAAATCGGCAAACATAAAATCAGTAGCAATGAAGAAAATGAATAGAAAACCCATAAACAATAATAACTCAGCACAGAAAAGTATCTGAAACAAAGGAGTATCAATGACAAGAGAACATTACAAGATGACAGCAATGAATTCATACCAGTGGAAAATTAAACTGAATGCAAATGGATTAAAGTTTACCAGTCAAGAGACAGAGTGGCAAAATAGATAAGAAAACATGATTCAGTAATATGTTGCCTACAATATACATTCCTTAGACACAAAAGTAAAAATAAGCCTTACGTCAAAGATGGGATGGAAAAGAAAAAAAAGAGTACATATCAAGCAAACAGCAAACAAATAAGCACAGAGGTGATAATATTAATTTTTGATAAGATAGACTTTTAGGCAAAAACTAGCATAAGAGGAATGATTAAAGGTCAACTGAACAAGAGGGCACAACCTTAATGACTATCTGTGCTTCAAATCAAAGAACTCTAAAGTCCATCAAATTTAAGGGAATTGAAAAGAGTAATAGACAACTCCACAATAATATTAGGAGACTTTAACACATCACTTTGGAAAAAGAACCGAACAACTCGAAATTTGTTCAACAAACATACAGAAGATGTAAACAACATAATCAACCAACTTGATCTCATGACTGTTTTCAGAGCATTTCAACCAGAAACTGCAAATGGTTTTTCAGTGCACATAGATCATTCTCCAGAATAGAGTATATGCTAAGCTATAGAGCAAGCAGTTTCAATAAATTTGAAATCATCAAAGTAGATCAAACACCCTTTCTTTCAAATCATATAAAATTAGAAGTCAATAACTAGAAAGAAAAAGAGCTTCAAATATGTGGAAACTGAATAGTTCCTTTCTTGAAAACTACTGGCTAACAGAATAAATAAAAAGTGAAATAAAGAACTTCTTAGAATCAACTGAAGATGCAAACAATACATACCAGAGGGAAACTTAAGAGCCCACAGTCAAAGAAATAACAAAGATTAGATCAAAAGTCAATGAAGCAGAAATCAGAGAAATCATAGAAACAAAACTACTTGAAGTTGGTTCTTTGAAAGGATTAATAAAGTTGGGGGACCATTGACCAAATGAACAATGTAAAAGAGGGAGAAGATGCAAACAACACAAATAAGAAATGAAATGGGTGATGTTACAATAGAATCAATTGAAGAACTATACTCCAACAAATTTGAAAATCTAAGATGGACAAATTTCTACAAACACACTGCCAACCCAAACTAACAGAGACCAGGATAGAAAATTTCAACAGACCTATAACAAAAGAAGAAATGGAAGAATTTATAACAAACTTACAACAACAGAAACAAAAACCCTGACTCAGAGGACTTCACTGTAGAAATTTACCAAGCATTCAGAGATGAGCAGACACCAGTTTTATTCATACTATTCCTGAAGATAGAAAAGAATGTAATACTTGGGAATTTAATCTATGAAGCCCGCATAACACTACTACTAATGTCAGGGAAAGACAGAAGTAGTAAAGAAAATTACAGACCAATATTCCTCATGAATGGACTCCTGGTGTTGCTTTGTATGGTCACCTCTGCATTGTGAACCACAAGGTCAGCAGTTCAAACCCACCAGCTGCTCCTCGGAAACGCAATACATGGTTGTTATGAGTTAGAATTGAATCCGCAACACTTAACAATAACAACAACATCCCTTACGAATATAGATGTAAAATTCTCAACAATATTCTAGGCTATACCATATTAAGTAAAATGTTATACATCATGAACAAGTAAATGTTATACTTCATACTAAGTATGCAAGGATGGCTCAACATTAGAGAAACAATCCATGTAATTCACCACATCAAGGAAGATAATCACATGATCATATCAATCGATATAGAAAAGACATTTGCTAAAATCCTACACCCTTTTCTGAAAGAATTTTCATATACTGATGGTGACATTGTAAGACAGTATAGTTACTATGGAAAATGGTATAGCACTTCTAAAAGAGTTAGAAATTGAGATACTATATGATTCAATAATGCTACTACTAGATATTCAAGGGTAAATCAACAAGTATTGCTGTAAAATCATAGAAAACTTTATTAAGCAAAACACCAAAGTAGGAAGCTAATATTTCCTGACATTTTCCTTCTAGGTCTGTACCCTCTTTAGTCAATGTTTCCATATCACTAACCTGTCCCTGAAGAATTCTGCATTCTTTGATTTACACCCTGTTGAAATATCTGTTTTGGCATTATTGAGGGACTCAAATTGTGTTCCTTTTAAATGTTTTGCTGTTGTTGTTTTTGAGTTTAGGGAACAAAAAGAAGTCTGAAGGGGCAAGATCAGGTCTGTAGAGCAAGTGGGGTAAGGCTTCCTAAGGAAAATCTTTCTGGACAGTCCTGCTATCCTGAAAGAATGAGCAGGTACATTGTCTTACTGGGGGAAAAAAATCCTTGGTGTAAATTTTTGGCATTTTTCTAACCAATGCAGTTTTCAATTTTTGTAAAGCTTCTTTCTAATAACCTTCCCTCCCCTGTGATCATTCTGTATCCTTCGAAAAAGCTATCAAGATGATCCCTTTGGAATTTCAAAAAACAGACATCATAACCACCTGAGCTGATCTCTCTGCGTGAAATTTAACTGGCCCAGCATATCCCTCTGGAAGCCACTGTTTTGATTGTATGTTTATTTTGAAGACACCCTAACATTACTAAGGCAAATTTATTTCTGAGAGAACTTGTCTGCAACCATCCACTGATTGCAGAGTCATGTTTAAACATGTTTTGTTTGTAATAAACATATGCATGTTTGAACTGGAACTCAAGTAGCATGGTTTTTCCGCTTACCCTTGTATGTGTGTAAACAAGGTATGCAAATGATTTTCATTTTGCTAAGTGAACAGTTGAAGACTCCAGTCCACCCTGAGGTACAGTGCAAAAAAGTCTGGCAATCCATGTTCCTACAGATTATAGCCAAGAAAACCCTACAGAGCTCATTTCTACTCTGTAACATATGTTGTTGCCATAAATTGGAATCGACTTGATAACACTGGGTTCAGACATGAAAGAATTTCAGCAAATGAACTTTAGGTAGGAACATGCCACCTGAAGGGCCTGTATGTTAATGCTACAGGAATTTCCTGTTGTGTTTTAAAACCTTGGTAATGAGAAAAGAGATGTATAGGGATATGAGACTATCTCCTTTGAAGATCCTCTGCTGACAGCTGTTTCATCTGACTGCTAACTTTTTTACTTTTGAACATTTGTCCCATTCCTCCTTACAGGATATTCCTTTTAGTCACTTTTCTGTTGAGTTTTCACTTTTCTGTTTGCCTCATTCTCCTGCATATTTGAGCCCTGGTGTGATGCTGTAGGATAAGCACTGAATAGGAACCTGCAGGTCAGCATTTCAAACCCACCAGCCCCTCTCCAAAACCCTGTACAGGGTCACTGTAAATTGGAACCAACTTGAAGGCATACAACAACAATAATCTGTATTGTTGTGTACTCCTTTGTACTTCTTTCTCTTGATCCCAAACAGTTCAAATCCTCCTCCAGTCTTCATTCTTCTGTAGTGTTGAAGTGCAGCATAAATAATAGCCTTTTTTTTTTTTTTTAATTTCCCTCTGTTGATTACATCAATGTGTTTACAATATGTATTCACCAGTTTTACATTACCTAGGCTCTACCTTCAAGGTCTGTAGTTCAAATACACCAGCTGCTCCTCAGGATAAAGATGCAATTTCCTGCTTGTGTGTTTATAGCCTCAAAAACTACAGTGTTGCTATAAGTCAGAAACTAATTTGATGGTACTTAACAACAAGAAGACTCTGCCTTGTGTAACCAAGAATGCTAAGGCATATTACAACCAATGGGGCGTCAGACCATGGTGGAAAGAATCAGGCTGTTAAAATCTGTTGAAATAAAACATTAAGTGTCAGTTTGTCTGAGAATGAATTGTAGACGATATACATTGCTGGTCTGAAGCGTTAGAGAGGATATTCAGAGCCGCATTGCATTTTAATGCTTATAATAATGTAATATGAGTTTACATCAACTGAAGCCCAGCAATTGCACCATCCACTACATTATTAATTCCAGATGGGAAAATTCATTAGGGCTCAAATTTTGTTTGAGGCCCAACTGTTTCTTAAATTATTATTACAATTATTATCTATTTAATTTTTTTACAACTGATGGGAAGGGAAATTTAACAGCTGTGTGATTAGCAGGGCATGAAATTAAAAATGTTTTGCACAGAATCAAGAGGTTGTTTACTACAGAATACCTCATTTGAGAATTAGCTATCATTAAGAGTGGCCACAAAATGCTTTCTTTCACCATTCAAGTTGGAGTTTCACACCCAGTTCTTTGCTAAAATATTTTTCACCTTCTCTAGATGGAAAGTAGCGGTCGATCATCATGAAGGTGGTAGATCAGCATTTATAATGGTAACAGTAAGGAAACTACTTGTTGCCACTCACAAAATAACAGTGCAGCTAGAGTTTCAGCCTCCCTGCTCCCAGTGAAGAATGAGTTGTTGTTGTTGTTATGTGCCATCGAGTTGTTTCTGACCCATAGCGACCCTGTATAGGGTTTCCGAGGGTGTAAATCTTTACGGGAGTAGAAAGCCTCATTTTTCTCCCGCGGTGCAGCTGGTAGTTTCGAACCGCTGACCTTAAGGTTCGCAGCCCGATTCGTAACCACTAGAAGGAACATTATGAGGAAGTCAGGTAACTGAAGAGAAGGCTGCCACCAGATTGTTGGCTTCTGTCTTCCCCTCTCAAACTCCAGGGGTTTTCATTTTTCCAGGAATGCAGGAGCATATGCCCAGAGAGTGATTCCTATCCTTACATTTTCCTTGAGTTTCATAGCGTCACTTTTTAGACCCCTTTATAAATGGCCTTCTTCAACTTGATTGGGTCTACAAAAGCACCAAGTCCCTCTTCTTTTGAGGAGGACGTTGGGGTAGAGCATGGTATTCACATACATTGGCCTGAATATCTTTCCTGAGGCTTGTAGCCAGTTATTTTATAAGTTTGGACGAGTAACATAAACTGTCTGTGATTCATTTGCTTCATCCAATATCTAATAGAAGTCAACAACACAACCTACCTCAAATGTGATTTTGAGTCTTAAAAGAGTTAATTGTTGGAAATACTGACATTTCTGCAAGACTCTTGGTTTATACTCCTGTGTTGTTCTGTATTTGAAAGTTTTTATTAATGTATTAATGTGCTAGACTGGAAAGTCTCTTTGAACTACAAGGTCAGTGGTTCAACCTCACTAGCAGCTCTTCAGAAACCCTATACAGGGTTGCTATGGGCTGGAACCAACTCAGTGGCACTTAACAACAACGGCATTACACGTCCAAGACTGAGGTGCTTAACCTTCAGCTGGAATTCTTTATATTTGTTTTGCTGTCTTTAACAAACTCTTTCCTGTATTATTGTTACTTATATACATATTTTCAGTCATTCTTTAGGCAGATTTGATATTTTTCTTTGATGAATCAAATCAGGCCCTTAAGGGATCTTTCTTTTTGGGAGCATGGTGTTAGTGACAATTATGCAGATAACTCATATTGGGGGTGTTGTTAAATGCAGTCAAGTTTGTTCCAATGCATAGCAACTCTGTATAGGATTTCAAAGGCTTTAATTCTTCACGGGAGCATAAAGCATCATTGTTCTCCTGCTTATTGGGGGTTGTTTTGTTGTTGTTGTTAAGTGCTTTTGAGTAGGTTCCAACTCATAGCGACCCTGTAGGGTTTCCAGGGAGTGGCTGGTGAGTTTGAAACACTGACCCCTTTAGTTCAAACCGATCTTGTGGTTGAGTGCTTATCTACAGTGCATCAAATCGGTTCTGACTCATAGCAGCTGGTGAGTTTGAACCACCAACCCTTCAGTTAGCAGTCCAATGCTTATCCTACAGTGCCACACCAGTAGTCCATGCTAAATACTCAGAGAGATAGTTAAGGATGTGTCATTAGAGAAGAGAAACATGATTTGGGGGTGGAATTGAAAGTTAGTGTGAAGAAAATGAAGGAAACTTTCCTAGAGGACGTGGGATTTGATGTGGAACCTGAAGTTGGGTAGGAAAGGAAAAGAGGCTTTCCGGGCTCTTTTCATGTGCTGTACTTGCTTTTTTCACAGTTCTTTTGCGTCTCCCTCTAGCTACCAACTTGGCCCTTGGGAGAGCTGTTTTTGCAAGTGAGAGTCCAAATGGAGTACTGGTGAGTGTGTGAGGCCTTTACAATCTCCATGTCCTGGATATGAAATGGACAGAGGACAAGTTACTTGGTGTGTTCTAATAACCATCTTTTAAAGAAGTGTTGCTGGTTTGGCAGGGGTGGGAGACGAAGCATAGCTACAACAAAAGCAGCAAATGCTGAGTGTCTATAAAGGGATTATAATGAAGGCTATGGAGTCCTCTCTTTTTTTTCTCTCTCACAGTACTTGTAGGTGCTTTTGAATTTATTTCCGTCTTATGTAAGTCTTGCTTTTCTCGCCATACCTACTCTGTTTCTTAAGAGTCAATATCAAAGCCACTCTTGTTCTCTGCACTCAAAAATAAATCTGGGTGGGGTTATGCCAAAGAGTGTTTGATGGAATACATGTAATGGTAGGTACTAGATCTGAATGTTTAAATACCTTTTGTGTAGAACATCATTAGGACCTGTTGGGATGCCACTAACAGCCCTTCTGTGGGTTGTGAGTGGGTTTCAGCACTGTGGTAGCCCTGTTTCAGCTCTCTGCCATGTATAGATACTTTTAGATTTACTGTCACTTTTTGCAAGTGACCTGATGAAACATGATAATGTGCATTTTGCTCGCCAAACATTACAAGGCATGGTTGCAAAATAACGAGACTGATGTTTTTGCCTACACCCTGGAACATGTACCTGCAAGTACAGTTATTCAAGCAATGTTCTGGAGGTATACTCGTTCGTAGGCTGTTGCCATTGCTCAAAATATCCCTTGAATTGTCTTCAGAGCTAATGATAAGCCTAAAAAGTTTATAGAATAATGAAATGGGAGAAAATGGAAAAATATTAAGGATCCCTGGTGGCATAATAGTTTAGTGTTCAAAAGGTTGGTGGTTTGACCCCACCAGGTACTCCATGGGAGAAAGCAATGGCAGTCTTCTTCTATAAAGATTTTTGTGGTAGTTGTTGTTGAGTGCTTTTCAGTCTGTTCTGACACACAGGGATCCTGCTTAGGGTTTCCAAGGAGCAGTTGGTGCTGCTTGAATCACTGACTTTGCGGTTAGCTGTCCAGTGCTTATCCTACAGTGCCACAACACAGCTCCATAAAGGTCACAGCTTGGGAGACCCTATGGGTAGTTCTCTACTGTCCTATCTAGTCTCTATGAGACAGAATCAATTCAGTAGCATGAGTTAAGGAAAACATTGCCTTTCAATAAGAGAAAAGCATCCTCCTTGGCCCTCTGTTTGATATCTTCTTATTGTCTCTGTATTTTAAAGAGAATTAACTGTAAGTTAAGGCTGCGAATCATTAGAAAGAAAACCAGTATGAAAATCAGTTGCCTTCGAGCCCACTGTGACTTATGGCGAACCCATGTGTGTCAGAATAAAACTTTGTTCCCTAAGGGTTTCATTGGCTATGATCTTTCGGAAACAGATGGCCTGGTCCTTCTTCTGAGGTGTTTCTGAGTGGACTTAAACTTCACCCTTTGGTTAACTGTTGAGTGTGCTAATAACCATTTGTATAATCAAGAACTCTAGAAAAGAAAGGAAAAAAAAAAAAACTGTCTCTAGGAATCCTGGTGTCTATGGGCTAGTGCACTGGACTGCAAAGTCGGTTTGAACCACAAAATCAGAGGTTCAACCTCACTAGCTGCTCAGAAACCCTGTACAGGGTCTCTTTGGGTCAGAACTGACTTGATGGCATTTAACAACAGCAGCAGTATTACTGTTGTAATAAATATCATAGTATATTTGTAGTAGAGGGAGGAGATCTTTCTTCTCTTGGACTTGGGCCTCAGACATGTAAGAAGCAAAGACAGAGATGGTGGCAGTATAGGCAGCGGAGCCAAGAGCACCAGACAGAGATTGGGGTTTTCTGGTCCATGGAGTGACAAAGCTGAATGACTGGCCAGTAGGCTTGCAGGTAGAATCGGTTGCTTCTGGGTACTTCACTGAGGAGGAGAACTGGAAGAAGAAGGTCTGCCCATCTCTAGAGCTAAAGCTGAGCACCTTCTGACTGAGGCTTACTGGTAGAGTGGAATACCTTTAAGGTGTGTCTGTCAGCAGTAAGAGAAGCCAAGGGCTTCTTCCTGTCAATGTGCATAAGAAAAGCCTTATAGAATTCTATCCTGAGTGCTTCTGATCATGAATTGTAATCTGTTACTTTCCTGTAACAAGGAGTTCTGGTAACGTAGTGGTTATGAATTGGGTTGTGAACCTTACTTAGGTCAGCAGTTCAAAACTACCAGCTGTTCTGCAGGAGAAAGATGAGGCTTTCTGCTCCCGTAAAGATTTACAGCCTCGGAAACCCTGTACAGGGTCG
>NW_006408695.1:5238370-5239401 GCF_000296735.1 Chrysochloris asiatica | reverse complement strand
ACTTTCCTATAACAAACCTCATAACTGTAAATATGGTCTGTGAGTTTTGTGTGGCCAGTACACACAAATGTTGACCCCAGCAAAAAAGTAGAGTGCTATAGGAGGAGCAGTTGATATTTGAAGTGGTAAAAGGGATAGAGGATGGAGGCATGTCTGACCACACAGGAATCAGCTCTGGGCTGAGGCTGATGGTGATTCTGCTCTGCCACCCTTGTGAAGTTCAAGGATGTCACACGCCACCTCCTTGCCATCTTTACCAGCATTCTCTCGGTAAAAACAATAATGACAACAGCCCTTTCTGTTATTTAAAAATCAGTTTTTGTCAGATTTCGTTTGTAATGGAACTGTTTGGTGGATGATTTCCCAGACTTGTGTTCTGTGGAACATTCTTTGGATAACATCACTTTATTGTTAAAATTCTTGTGGTTTACATCTGTCATCCTATCAGAATCTCGTGTGAAATAAAAAGTCACTGGGATAAACCATAGACTTCCATTTACTTTCCCTTCCTCACAGGAGAAATTGCAGATTTATTTCCTGATCAAACACTTTTCATATGAAATGTTGCTAGTAGAAAAATAAAACAACAGCAACAACAAAAACAAAAACAAAATTTAGAGCCTAATGCAGAAAGAAGACTGTGTGGTACTAGCCAAACCCAATTTTGTGAATTCAGACTTTAATTTGAAGACTTGTTCCTGAAAATAGCTTGTTTTTTCAGCAAAACTTTGTTGGTCAACTTTTTCACCACTGAAGGCATGCATGTGTAAGTGATTTAAAACTATTCCCTGTTTTGTGCCTTCAAACCTACAACTTCTGTTGGAGAAACAACACTTTCCTTAAATAGTTGGCTTGTCCATCATGGCGTTTACCCCCAACTCTGCCACTTGTTGAAGATGTTAGCTTTCTTAAACTGCATAGGTCCTTGCTTAAAGACCTGGTCCAAACCTATGTTTGATGGTTGAGGATCATGGGGGGAAGATCTGTTGTTTAAATTTATCATTAAAATTTTACAGCAAAAAAAAAAA
The DNA here is from genome assembly GCF_000296735.1 of Chrysochloris asiatica. Taxonomy (NCBI): domain Eukaryota; kingdom Metazoa; phylum Chordata; class Mammalia; order Afrosoricida; family Chrysochloridae; genus Chrysochloris; species Chrysochloris asiatica. The sequence goes on along the minus strand of NW_006408695.1, from coordinate 5,238,373 downwards.
AAA
>NW_006408695.1:5165154-5238270 GCF_000296735.1 Chrysochloris asiatica | reverse complement strand
TATATAAATTACTGCAGAAGCCATACACTGGTGTTAGCTACATCTGTGATGGAAAGCATGATGTGATGGAAAGTGGAAGGTTCTAATTCTGGCCTGCAGTTCTCGGCAAACTATCATGCGGACACTGTGAGCCTCATTTGGGGCTCTTCTTTATTGACAGTGAAAGTCATTCCTATATTGCCATCCTCATCGTGTTGTGAGGATTAAATAAGATTATGGCTCTGTAAACTAGAAATCACTTATAAATATGTATTGTTGTTGTATGCCTTTGATTCCAACCCCTAGTGTCCCTATAGGAGGACAAAGTAGGACTGGGTATCCCAGGCTGTCATCTTTGCCAGTGCTGGCTTAGCTCATGTAGAGTGACTGGGTGGCTTCTAACCATCACCCTTTGGCCTAGCAGCCAAGTGCTTAACCATGGACCACCAGGGCTACTTATAAATAAGTGTATGACATTATTATTAGCAGTAACAACATCCTACATACACACTGTCTCCTTTTAATCAAGCACTATTTTAAGCACTTAAGGATTTCTGGTAGCTTAGTGGTTACGAATCGGGCTGCGAACCTCAAGGTCAGCAGTTCAAAACTACTAGCGGTTCCATGGGAGAAAGATGAGGCTTTCTGCTCCCGTAAAGATTTACAGCCTCGGAAACCCTGTACAGGATTTCCGTTATGGGTTGGAACCGACTCCAGGGCACAACACCAACAACCATTTTGAAGAACTTAATATGTGTAGTTGTTGTTAAGTGCCGCGGTATCAGTTCTGATCCATAGTGACCACCCTGTGTAGAGTTTTCTAGCAGCGACTGGTGATCTTGAACCGGCAAACTTGAGATTCATGCCAACTTTGCAGCCCAGTGCGTTAAACCACAGCACCACACCAGGACGCCATGTATTTAATTTTCACTAGCGCCCCACTGTGTTCTTGAAACTGCTCCAGGCATCGTGAATCGGCAGGTCTGCGTGTTCACCTGGATGGGCCAGTGATTTTCTCCAGTCCTGGGTCTGAGTTTCACTCTTTGTAAATGAGGTTTTAGGGCACTGGTTGAATGTAAAGACCTTTCTGTTCTGGCATTTTATGGTGCGGTCAGGTAGTTGTTTGGTCCCATAGGCTTGGTTATTGAGAGTCAGCATCCAAACTCACATTAACAATGTGCTTTCTCTTTACCAGGTAGTACAGAATATCCAGTAAGCAAGGTAAGGGCAGGATTAATTTGCCTTATTTGCTAATCTTTCGTGAACAATTTCACATGGGTTTTCCATGCTTATTCGGAACTCCGTCCCTGTCAGAGCCTGTCAATCTGAAGAGAGGTTTTGATTCTGTAGGAAGGTGCTGTGGAGTTTGGAGAGCAGCAGATGTCAACCATATGGCCCTCAGAAGCGGAACAGTTGATATGAAAAAATGTGAAATCCTTCACAACAGATTAGTAAATAAGCACAAGTAAGCTCTGGTAGCATAGTGGTTACGAATCAGGCTGCTAACCTCAGGGTCAGCAGTTCGAAACTACCAGCTATTCCACGGGCGAAAGATGAGGCTTTCTGCTCCCGTAAAGATTTACAGCCTTGGAAACCCGGTGCAGAGTCACTATGAGTCCGAACCGAGTCCACGGCACATAACAACAACAACAAACCCATGCTTACTTTTCTCATTGTGAAATCCGATACTGGTTCAAACGAGTCTTTTCACATATACTGATGCTTTTAAACTTGCTGTGTATGTAGCCTTGACTTATCCACTTGATCTACCTTGTGAGGCAGATTCTGTCTTAATTTTCCTTTTAGAGTTACAGATCAACTTAAGGACAGAGAGCTCCCATGAATTGCCCTAGAATGCACATCTGGTAAGTGGTCTAAAGCCCTTTTCTGACCAGTCCATTCTGACTCATAGTGACCCTCTAGGACACAGTAGAACTGTCCATAAGGTTTCCAACACTGGAAATCTTTATATAAGCTGACCGCCTCATTTTTATTCCCATAGAGCAGTTGGTGTGTTCTACCACTGACCTCTCAAGTTAGCAGTTGAGTGCTTAGCCATTGTGATGCCAGTCAGCAGAGTAGCCAGAATTCAAATCCTGGCTCTGGTGTTCCAGAATGTTGGCGGCTACATAGAATTAGTTAATGGCTCAGTGATTCCAGGTGTGTTCTGTTGCCAGACTCCTTATCTAATCAACATCATGATTATCACTTAGGTCTTTAGGATTCTGCTGGTTGTTATCATTGAATTCCACAATTAGATTCTCCCTGGTGTTTTGATTGCAGGCTCACTCTACTGGAAGGTGTATCCAGTGTCTTGTACAGGGTTTAGCACACAGCAGTGTTCTCTTTTATATGCACAGTTTGTTTTCTGTCCAATCTTCAGATTCTTTGAACCCATTATGAAGAGGTTCATGTCTTCATATCTATCCAAATTATGTGTGGGAAAATAGCCTCTTCACTGTGGAGCAGGAACAAAGAAGAGAGGAGATTACTGTGGCATAGTTCTGGGTAAGTTTCCCCACAGGGAAACATATTTCAAGTTGTGGCCCATTTGCTTTCTACATGCTATACAGACCTCCTTTTTTTCATGGCTTCATATTTGGAAGACAGACTTGGCGATCTGCTTCGGAAAGATCACAGCCTTAAAAATCCCATGAAGCAGTTCGACTCTTGACACATGGTGTCACCATGGGTCGGAATCAGCTTGACAGCAACATAACTCTACCAGTGTCTTCTGGCTGGTTCAGCCTTGTTTTGCTTGGCTTTTCAAAAGGAAGTAAATCAATAAATAAAGGCCGAGTTTACTTGGGCTCTGCTTGGAATTAACATAAGATTTGAGTCCAGTTACATCTGTGAGAGAGTCACACCCTTTGAAATCAGGAGAAAATGAACTCTTGGAGCCCATGGAAATGGATATAAATCTCACAGTGTGGACAGATTCTATCTCTGACTCTTTGCCTCCCTTCTTTGCATGGTGATCCAAAATCTCTTATTGAGACCAGCTTTCTTGGATGGTTGCATTTAGCTCCTAATCCACTCAGTATGATTATTTTACCATTGTTGTTAAGTGAAGTTGAGTTGGTACTGTCTCGTAGTGACCCTGTGTAGGGTTTCCAATGAGTGGCTGGTGGGCTTGAACCACCAACCTTGTAGTTAAAAGTGACCTTGAAGTCCAGCGCATTAACCCACAGCACCACACCAGGAATTAGCTCACCAACAGATAGTCTCTCCAATCCCTATTAGGTGACCCATACGGAGTTCATTTATTCGTTCATTTATAGATGGATTATTTTATATTTGCCACATATTAGATACTGAATCAGGCATCCGGGGTGAGGGTGGGGAGACTGCCAAAGTCAATTAGACACAATCCCTGTCTGATATTCTGAGGGAAGAGATGCATTTATTCTTTCAGCAACTATTTCTTCAGTGGTTACCATGACCAAAGGAGACTTGGTGGTACACTGGTTAAGCATTGTTAGTTGCTAACAACAAGATTGGTGGTTTAAACCCACCAGCCCCTTTGTAGAAGCAAGATGAGGCTGCCTGCTTCTGTAAAGATTGATGGTTTTGGAAATCCTAAGGAGTTCTGGTAGCGCAGTGGTTACGAATTGGGCTGCGAACCTTAAGGTCAGCAGTTTGAAACTACCAGCCACTCCGTGGGAGAAAGATGAGGCTTTCTACTCCCGTAAAGATTTACACCCTTGGAAACCCTGTACAGGGTCGCTATGGGTCGGAACCGACTCGACGGCACTTAACAACAACAACAACAACAACAAGGAACAGTTCTACTCTGTCCTAAAAGGTTGCTATAAATTGGAATCAACTTGATGGCAGTTGGGGCACAGAACCAGGAACTGTACCAGGCTCTGAAGTGGAACTGTGGGTGCCAGAACATACATTCATTCCCTATTGTCACAGGGTTTCTGGTCCAGGAACGACAACAAAAAATGGAGAATTTCACAGGTAATTACACTTGCCATAGATGTCACAGAGGAGAAAGGTACAGGGTATTGTGGGAATATTTTTTTTCTGACCTAGTTTGAGGGGTCAAATGTGTTTTCCTCAGGATGTGGAATCAACCAGGTGAAGGTAGGTTTAGACACAGATGCCTCTCATCCAAGGTAGAACAGTAGTCAGTGTGCAGCTAAAGTGTAATAGAAGTTGAGGCAGAACTTTTTGAAACCTGAGGTGGCAAAACTCCTTTCAGTATAGTTTCTTTCTTCCCTTTCTATAAAGGACAGGCTTTACTAGTATTGTGGATTGTTTTGGTAATTATAATAGGCTTAATGAAAACAAGAAAACAAAAACAAACAACTCATGGATACACCCCACTTACTACTTAAATGTGTAAAAATAATTCAATATATTTCATAAGTACAACCAAGGTCGTTGAATTCAATTAGTAAGAAAAACACTTTTCGTGTCGTCGTTAAGTAACTTGAAAATAAACAAATGTGGGGAAAAAAAACAAAACAAACAAACAAACCCAAACGAGTGCCTTGTGCTTCCTGCTGGAAGTTGGGGCTGTCTTGTTGGAAGAAATGCTTTCAGACATCTCTTTCTGTGTGCATTTCTTTGTTTGAGAGCATCTCCCCTGTGTCCAGTACTTTCTGAACTTGTGGAGAGGTGAAGGGGAAGGGTGTAGCGAGACTGTTGCTCAGGTTGTGTTCTGCTCCTGAGCGCCAGGAGGAAGGCAGGTAAGACTGACATTTTGCCCTCCCTCCACTGGCCAAGCCAAGGCAGGGTGCGGTTTTTCTAATTTGCACAAAGGAACTTAATGGCTAGCACGGCCCTGGATATGGAAATGCATGACACATGTTTGTTTTTTTCTGAGAGTACTCATAGTTTATTTGGGGGAGGTAGACACAGGAATAACTAGATGTAATTATATTGCAAGCCTGAATGAATTATGTTAACCAGAAGTACAAATAACATTCTGAGGGGGCTTGGTTAAAAGCTTTTAACTCTGGCTTTATGGGGAGGGAGAATCTATTTATATGGAATTTGAGAAGCCTACTTCGGTAAGTTTTTTTTTTTTTTTAATAGTAGCTTTATTGAGATTTGTTCACATATCATACAAATAATCTAAAGTATTCAGTGGAGTTGTTTTGAGTGTATTTATAGTTAGGCATACATCACCATGGTCAATATGGCAGCATTTTTATCACCTGTCCCCCAAAGAAAGTTCCATTAACAGTCGTTCCCTGCTTTTCTCCAAACACACTCTTCCATCACTCCAAAGAAAACCAAACCCATTGCTGATGAGTTGATTGCTACTCACAGCGAACCTATAGGACGGAGTAGAACTGCCCTTTAGAGTTTCTGAGGCTTTAAATCTTTATGGGAGCAGACTGCCGTATCTTTCTGTAGCCAAGTGGCTGGGGGTTTATAACCACTGAAACACTGACCTTTCTGTTAGCAGCCAAGTAAGTACTTTACCACTATACTGCCCCCTAGCCCTAAGGTAAAGTCCTGGTGTGGCGCTGTGGGTTAATGTGCCAGACTGCAAAGCCGTTTTAACTGCAAGGTTGACGGTTCAAGCTCACCAGTTGCTCCTCGGAAACCCTGTATTGAGTTGCTATGGATTGGATCCAACTTGACAGCACTTCACAACAACAACAACAGCCCTAAGGTGTCCTGGTGTGGCCCTGTGGGTAAATGCTCTGGACTGTGAAGTTGATTTGAAACACAAGGTTGGTAATTCAAGTTCACCAACTACTCCTTGGGAACCCTATACAGGGTTGCTATGAGTTGGAACCGACTCGATGACACTTAACAACAACAATAAGCCCTAAGAACAGTCGGTAGTATAGTGGGTTATGAGTTGTGTTGTTAACCGCAAGGTCAGCAGTTCGAACCTATGAGCCGCACTGTGGGAGAAAGATAAAGCTCTCTGTTTCAGTAAAGATTTACAGCCTCGGAAGTTCTATGCAGGGTCATTATGATTCGGAACTGACTTGATGGCACACAACCACAACCACCACCACCATGTAGCCCTAAGCAACCACCAGTCTACTTTCTCTGTCTATGTCTTTTTTAAAGGTTTTTATTGTGGATTGAGTAAAAGTTTACAGGGCAGTTCATCAGTTTTACGTTCAACAAATCATACACCCTTGTTTCATTACAATGATTATAATCCCCTCCATGTACCATGAGTTACTTGTGTTTCTCTCTATTCACTTTAGATTTTTTTTTTTTTTTAAACACTCAGGCATATGTAATAATTTATATCACCAAAGGGCACATTCTACAAGTCTGCCTCCAGGCCACCATGTCATAGTTCCTCACTTCCCATGAATCTAGAGTCCTCAGCTGCTCCCTCTCTCCATGTCCCCATCTCTGCCTCCATCTCTGGTGTCGCTGCTTCTCTGGATAAGGTCTCTTATTCTGCTTGTACTCTTCTCCCTTAATGATCCTGGGTCCTGTATTTCTGGACTGTAAGATTAACTATGGCTCTGTTTTTGTTACAAAACATCTACCTTTACAATTGTGACAGTCACAATTAATTATAATTGCCTATATCTTTTTGTATTCTGGACATTTCATATAAACAGATCCCAACAATCCTTGGTCTTTTGTGATTGGCCTCATTTGCTTTGCATAGTGTTTCAAGGTTCATCCATGTTTTACCATGCTGAGTAAGAGTAGATTTTTGATTGGTGGAGAATGGAATGCCCTTCACTCTGAAATGATGCTTTAGGGTGAACTAAGAAAAGGACTTTTGTAAGAAAGTATGACCTAGAGAGTTGGGAAACTGGGTTTGCAGAGTAGGAACTATGGGGTGTTAAAGGAAATGAAGTTAGACATATAATCTGGGAGCAGATTATGGGAGGTTTTAAGCAAGTTTGGACTATTTTTCCTCTGTGCAGATGTTTTTAAGAGAAGAGTAATATGGCCGGATCGAAATAATTTGAAGAAACAATTATAATTAGAGCCAGTGTTAGATTGCCCAATAAGTAAAATAAACATGGGCTTACTTGTGCTTATTTACTAGCCTGTCGTGAACAATGTCACATCTTTTCACTTCAAAGATTCTGCTTTTAGGTATGGCTAGGATCTCTATCTCAAACCCACTGCACCTTACTACAGAGTCAAAGCATCTTCAGATTTACAATCCCTTACAGGGATGGGGGTTGGCGGTGGTGTGCCATGGAGTCGGTTTTGACTCATAGCAACCCTGCATAGGATTTCTGAGGTTGTAAATCTTTATGGGAGCAGAAAGCCTCATCTTTCTCCCGCAGAATGGCTGGTAGTTGTGAACTCCTGACTTTGAGGTTAGCAGCCTGACTTGTAAATGCTATGCTACCAGAGCTCCTTTACAGGGATAGGGTGTACCTGGTAAGGAAGCGAAGTGAAACCCAGTTGAAATTGATCACTGCTGATTACTAAGGCAGCACAAGTAAGTCCTTGCTTATGTTGCTTATTGGGTAATCTGCCCCTGACAAGGTCACCCAGGTTGGTGGTGGAGCACAAAGCCTCTAAACTCCAAGTCACCTTTTTCCTCATACTTGACTGGCTTTTGGTTTTGGACTTGTGTTTGTTAGCTGGTGTAAAGTAAAACAGAGATGCCTTTTTGTATTATGATGGCCGGAGTTTTAGAAACATGTGAAAAAATAAATCTTTACATGTAGTAGTTAGTATTGCTTTTCCTTGAGCGTTTGGGGCCAGGGAGTCTTTGCCTGTCAAAACCCACTACATATGTTTAATCACATATCAGGAGGAAACAGGCCTTCTTCTGGACCCATTTGCTTGTTTCTGCAAGACCCTATATAACATGTTCCTTTGAATACAAAGTGCTTTCTTGTTTGTACTTCCTTTGGACATCTGGTCTTGGGTATGTTTCTTTGTATTCATGTGACAGATTCCTGCCAATCAAATGGAAGTCAAAGTTATCCCAAGGGTAGTTGACTTATGTTTGAAGCCAAGAGAACTTTCTCATTGCTCGTTTCTAAGCTACTTGTGTCACAGGCTTTTGTGAAAGGAAGGATTTTAGAGATCATCTGATTCAAGGGTTATTAAATTAAGAATTCAGTGGTTCATGAGCTTCCTGAATCTGCAAAAATTTCTATATTTGTGTGAATATGAATCATTCTCATACTAATAATATTGAACATTTATAGAATATTTCCACTATGCCATCTACCTTGAGCACATTACTTGTGTTCTGGCAGTCAATCTTATCATTTGTGTATGAATACAGAAACTGAGTTGTGGAGTTGTTAAATCCGCTTGCCTGAATTAACAGTCAGAGGTGATGATATCTAGATCTGGACACTTGTATTCTTCATTTTTAATGTGTTTTTAACATGTGGGTGCTTTGTTCTGCTCTAGTCTGTCTTTTCTAGAGTCTGCATTGATTGACCCTCCTGTAATAGAGGCTCAGAGAGAAGTAAAACAGACCCAAGATTGTGCTGAAATATAGGACTCGTATCTGTCAACATTTGACAATAATACAAACAAATCAATGAGCCCAAAGTCAAATCATGAGATTTTAACATATTTAAAAATTATTAATTAATGCTCCCTTTGATCTTTGCTTGTGCCACTGATCCTTCCTTTTCTTCTTAACTCCTTCTATTTCTTTTTTCTCCTTTCTTCCTTTCCTTTCTTTTCTTCCTTCAATGAGGACTGTTCAGCACTTGCCTCATTCAGAGCTACGATTGATGACGTAATTAGTAATGGAATGTTTTCATGTTACCAAAATAATTTTATGGCAAGAGTACCTCGAGCTGCCCTACTCTTCTGTAGCTGACGCCCCTCTGCCCTATCAGGTAGAGCTGTTAACACATAAAATCATGTTGTTTGAAAGCAAAGGACCTGAAGGCAGTGCTGAGCCCTGTTTCACAAAGTGGGCTACCAGCTTCTGATTTGGGGGACTGGATGTTGACTATTCGAATAGGCAAGAGGCAAAAGAAAGCTTTACTTCTAGGTGAGTAAAGGGTAGAATGAAAGTCATTTTGGTTTTGGATTTTGTTTTGTCAGCTTTTCAGTTTTGAGAGCTTAACCATAAAGTAGGGCAAATAAACTGCTGGATGTTCAGGGATGGAATTTAGTGAAAAGGTCAGGAATACAAGTGGGAATTGTCAGGATATAATAAAAGCAAGGCCCTGGGTGAGATAGCTCAGGGCATATTTGTGGATAGAAGAAAAAAAAGTCCTTCCTCCTTTCCTTGTAGCATTTGGCATTAGTCTAGCCTTCACCAATCATTTCTAACCTTAGCAATGTCATCTGTATCTGAATGCCTTCACTTCTGCTGTAGTCACTTCATCATGTGCCCAACCAAGTCACCTACATTTATTCAGCTGGAAGAGAGACTACAATACAGGGGAAGTCAGTAAACATGTGCTTTGAATCCAGGACTTGCTGTTCACTAGTTACATGATTGATTTTTCTCTTAGCCTCAGATACCAAATATGTAAAACGGGATGAATAATAATGTCTCCTTGGCTATTTTACAGGGTCGGTGTTAACTTTTTAAATGCCCTAATGAATATAAAGTTCTTTGAGGAGTGTGGAATGTGGAAGGAATCTGTAAAAAATCCACCCCTTTTCACATTTATTTATAGTAATGCTGATTTTGTAAATTTCCAGCCTCTTTGGATTTATACATACTGTATAAGTACCAATTGCCATCAATGTAACTCTAACCTATGGAATTATAAATGTACCTGGCAGCCCCAAGTATGATTACAAAGGCTGATTTTTCAGAAGTAGACCCCTAAGCCTTTCTTTCAGCCCACCTCTGGTAGACTTAAACCTCCAATCTTTTGGGTTGTATCCTGGTGCTTTAACTGTTTGTACCACTCAAGGACCCCACATTTGTTGTTGTCTTTAAGTACCGTCAAGTCGGTTCCGCTTCATAGAGCCTCTGTATAGGGTTTCTGAGGAGTAGCTGGCACGTTTGAACCTTGCAGTTCAAACCGACCTTGCAGTCCAGCGCATTAACCCTCAGCACCACATAGATGATTTTAATTACAGTTTTATTTGTTTTCTTTTTTCAACCTCTTTTCTTCATCTCTCATTGTACCCGCTTTCTCATTCCTTACAGCATGTTTTGAAGAGCATTTCCCTGAAGTAGGTAGGATGTCGTTGTCCTACTTATCTACTGCTGCTATAACAGAAATACTACACATATGTGGCTTTAACAAACAGAAATTTATTCTCTGACAGTTTCATAGGTTAGAAGTCTGAATTCAGAGTGCTGGCTCTGGAGATACGTCCTTGTCTCCTTTTAGAATTTGTAGGCCCAGCGTTCCTTGGAGAGCTCTGTGTGTCTTCACATTAATCTTCCCCTGGATCTAGGAACTTCACTATGTGGGGTTTCCAGGTCTGAAGGAAGCAGTCCACTTTTGGCTCTTCTTTCTAGGTGGTAGTAGATCCCTCAGAGCTCTGCTTGCTTCTTTAATCACTTCAGTGTCTCAAAAGGGATTGATTAAAGATACAGCATAACCCTAGAGATTATATCTTAGAAGGGAGGATTTCTATCACATAGGATAATCACATCAGATCATAACTGATTACATCAGAACACATCCTGAGGGGATGATTATATCATATTAGATGCCATCATGGATTTAATTCCTACATGTTTAAATGCTTAAGCCACTGAGAATCCTAGCTCAGTCAAGTTGACATAGAACTTTAAATATCTCAGATGTTAACTTCTCTTTGACTTTACCCAGGTGTCTGATCCTCTGTGCACTATGCAATCCTCCTACCATCTAAGATTAGTACCTCCTGACAGTTTTACGTCTGTCTTAGTGATGATGACTTTAGAGTATCCACTAACACTTAAAATCTTATAAAAACATAGGGTCCAGTTGCCTCATAGAAAACTTAGAATCACAGGGATAACCTATATTTGAATAAGATGTGTATGGATGATATTTTGTGAACAGTGCTGATTCCGTGCAATTCAGTAATGCTTTCTGGTGTTTAGTGACTACTTCTTACTGTTGATTTTTGGATTTTTATTCTTTAAGATTTTAAGATGAAATTATTGACATTTGTCACATATTAACATTTTATGAGGATTCTATTTCTGAATTCTATTTTATTCTCTTGTAGCTCAGATTGCACTTTCTTTTTCACCCTGTTGTTGTACATCTTTGCCCCTCAGACATAATCAGAGATGACACCAAACTGAGAACATGATTTGTTGTCTGTCAGTGGAAACTTTAGTATGCTTACATTATCATGTTGAATATAAATACTATAGATACATATGGTCCACTTTAGTAAATTTCCTAGCTAATATTAATCCAATTTTCTTCACCTTTTCTACACTCCGTTATCATGGCTTGTTATGAATAGATAATATATTTAATTTAATAATATTTATAATATATGTTTATGCTTTTATTATCTCAAGACCTTTACTTTATATAATGCCTGGACTATAATAATTATAATTTCAAAATGAGTGAAGAAGGTTCCTCCAGAAGTCTTTATTTTGACAGCTGACCTATCCTCACTTTTCCTACTTCCTTCTTAACCAGTCCTTGCCTTACTACAAGGATACTTTTACATGCTTTTAATCTTACTATATGAAAAATATTTTACTTTCTTCTTTTCACTTAGCTTTGTAAAAAATGGTTTTGGGTGGTTACATATTCTAATTCTCTTAAGCATTAATCATGTGTTTTTTATTGTTATTATTTTATTTCTACATGATTTATACTTAGGAAGGATTTGCAGGAGTGGGCTGTTTGGATCAATGATATTTCATTTACAAGAGACATTTTCAGTTTATATTAGCAGTACATTTTCATTTTGCAGAACACAGTTGTTTTATTTTAAATTAATGCATCCCTCCCCACAGGAAAAGATAATTGTATGTTATTGTAATGTTTAATTTCTGCTCATTTAATAGATTCAAAACAGTAATCCATTGTTTTAATTATTATCCTTGTGACTGTTAAGATGATACTTTTTTTCAAGTGTATTTTGCTAAATGCATTTAGTCTGTGAACTGTAAGTTCATGTCCTTTGCCTGTTTGATCTACTGAGTTCAAACATTTCATCTAAAACATTTATTAATCGTTTGCTGTATCTGTTTAAAGTGAGCATGTTGTTGTTGTTATGTGCCATCGAGTCGGTTCCGACCCATAGCGACCCTGTATAGGGTTTCCGAGGGTGTAAATCTTTATGGGAGTAGAAAGCCTCCTCTTTCTCCCGCGGAGCAGCTGGTAGTTTTGAACCACTGACCTTAAGGTTCGCAGCCGGATTCGTAACCACTACGCTACCAGAGCTCCTTTAAAGTGAGCATATTCATCCCAAATTTGTTGTCTTTTTAGTTAACATTGTTTATATGAATAACACACACACACACACACACACATATATATATTTTTTTTTGGTCGTAAAGTGCCATCAAGTTGATTCGTACTCAGAGCGACCATATGCACAACAGAACAAAACACAGTCAGCCCTAAGCTGTTCTCACAATTGTTGTTATGTGTGAGCTCATTGTTGCTGCCACTGTGTCACTCCATCTTGTTGGCGGTCTTCTTTTACACTGACCCTTCACTTTATGAAGCATGATGTACTTCTCAAGGGACTGGTGCTGCCTGAAAACATTTCCAAAATACAAGAGATCTCTCCATCCTCACTTCTAAGGAGCATTCTGCCTGTACTTCTTTTATGGCAAAATGGTTGTTCTGGAATTTCATTGTATTTTCAATATTCTTTGCCAGTATTATAATTCAAATGCATGGATTCTTTATGGTTTTCCTATTCATTGTTCAATTTTCACATGTATATGAGGCTATTAAAATAACATGGCTAGGGTTTGGTGTACCTTAGTCATCAAAGTGGCGTCTTTGCTCTTTAACTCTTGAAAGAGGTCTTTTACCACAGATTTGCCTAATGCAGTACCTGTTTGATTTCTTGACTGCTGCTTCCATGAGCGTTGATTATGGATCCAAACACAATGAAGTCTTTGACAACTTCAGTTTTTCCTTCATTTCTCATGATGTTATGCATGTGTCTATACACAAACATACATATATATGAAGGAGCTTAAAAAATTTAATGGAAAAGTTCCATTATCTTGTAATCACATGGTGGATCCAAACAAAATAAAGTCTTTGACAACTTCAATCTTTCCTTCTTTTATCATTTTTTAAAAATTCTATGAACTTTTTGAAGTTCCCTTATATGTGAACACACACACATGTATATAGAGTCCGTGCATGGTGTAAACAGTTAATGTGCTCAACTGCTCACCAAATGGCTAAAGTTTTAAGTCTATCCAGAACCATCTCAGAAGAAATACTTGGTAATCCACTTCTAAATAACCAGCTATTGAAAAGCCTGTGCGTAGCAGTTCTACCATGACACACATAGTTAGTTGTATCCATGAGTCACCATGAACTTGAAGGGAACTGGTTTTAGAATGTTATTTTTAGGGAAAAACCTGCTAAAAGTTCAGTTATTTAAGTGTAGTTCACTATTATTTAACCACTTAGTTAATTATTATTCTTTGTATTGGCTTGATAAAGAGTTACATGTATTACAGGGTGAGAAGTGGGTAGTTGCTACCAAGTATTGGCATTGATTTTCTTTTGAAAGTTTTTATTGTGAATTAGGTGAATGTTTGCAGACAAGATCATCAGCTTTATATTCAACAATTTATATGCTTTGTTTCATCTCAGTGATTACAATCCCCTCCCTGTAACAGCATTATCCTACTTCCTCCTAGTCGCTTCCTATTTACATCTTCATTTCACAAATGAACAAAGCAAAAGTATTGATGTACACATACAAAAAAAAAAAAAGTGTTCATTTAAATGTCCATAGGGCACATTCAGCCAGCCAGCTTCCTGCCCACAGGCGCACAGCCTTTCTCATCCAATAGCCTGGAGTCCACAGCTGCTCTTTCTCTCCATGCCACCAACTCTGCTGTAACTGTTTTTCTAGGTAGGGTCTCATGTTCCACTCCTGTTCTTCCTTCTTTATGGACCTGGTAACATCTGTTCCTGAAAGGAAAGATTTACTCCTCTCTTGTGGTTACACATATTCTACATTTACAGTGTGACAATCACAATGAATCCTGCTACTCTTGTAGCATTGAGGGTTAATGCACTGGACTGCAAAGCCATTTTGAGTTGTAGGGCTGGTGGTTCAAGCTCACCAGCTGATCTTTGGAAGCCCTATATAGGAGTTGCTATGAGTCAGAACTGACTGGATAGCACTGAACAACAAAAACAACAATTCCTCACAATTGAATCATAAAATCGTATCACCGTCATCCCCCTCTCCTTTTCACCAGATCCATCTGGAAAAGAGGGAAAGTATTCACTGGGGATTGTATTTTATGCCCCTCATTATGAAACTAAGCACACTGATGAAAGCTTGCATGGCAGCCACTTCATGTCTTTATTATTGTTGTTGTTGTTAAGTGCCGTCAAGTCAATTCCAACCCGTAGCAACCCTGGATAGGGTTTCCAAGGAGCAGTTGGTGAGCTTGAACTGCCGACCTTGCAGTTCAAATGACTTTGCAGTCTGACGCATAACCCACAGTGCCACACCATGCCTTTATAGGCCCCCATTTTTGATAGGCAATGTCTAAATTTCTCATCCTTGTCAAGTTGGTATATACTGAGGAAGCAAGCTGGTTCTTTCATATGAAGAATCCTTCCATTCCAGTTGGAATTTTGAATTGCTGCATTAATAAGCAAAAGTCGAGGTTGTCAAATTATAGCAGTTTGCCCTTGTTCACAGTATCAACCATCTTTATCTTCCTCGGGATGAGTTCTAGTCAACTAGCCATCTAAGCTAGATCAAATGGATATTAGCTACAAGTTTTGTAGTTCACACACACTTCCCTGCATTTCAGACCAGCTGGTGATTTCACTCTCAGTCCTAGACCCCAGGGGCTATATCAGTTCTCATGGGCTCGGGAGTTCACACATCTTCCTAAACTTCAGACCAAGTCACTTGCATAGATTTTCATAGAGTTCCCCACATTGATACATTTCAATCTGAGATTTTTATTTTGTGTATCCATCAGTTTCAAATAGAGTAGCAGAAATAGCATTTGTAGGGATTTATTGTAAGACATTGACTTACACAGTGATGGGACTGGGCTGTACAAATCTGAAGTCAGAAGAACCATTCAGGAAGAAAGGTCACCACCATGATGGAAGCTCACTGTCATAGACTATGCTTCTTGTATATAAACCCACTCAAGATTCTTTCTGTTTTAGTGAATTTAAGTTTCACTGACTAGTGACATTAATTATATCTGCAAAGTCAGCTTCACAGGAGTACCTGGCTTTTGATTGAACAACTGAAAGAAAATGTGTGTGCTACAAAATAGCTCCTGTTTCCCTTTTGTTTTCCAAATCTCTTATGAAAATATCCCTTGAATCTCACCCTAAACAGAAACATATTAGAAGGGAAGTTTGGGGACTAGCCAAGCTGACACATCCATACTCACACTGTTTCCCATGAGTTAATATTTAGGAGAAGTCTTGGGTTTCACCAAATCCAGGCCTCATGGAATTGCAAAAAGAACTTCAGAAGCAATCTTGCCTAATCTTTTTAGTTCTTCAGTGAAGAAAAGTGGCAGGGTGAGATGGTGCCCCTGCCAAAGCAGTCTGTCAGTTTGTGTGGGAATGAGAATTCAGTTCCACTGACTCTTAGACTAGAAGATTTTTACTCAGATCTACTTTCTTGGTTCACTTCTTATTGTCAGTTTTCTCAAATATAACTTTTCCTTCTCTTTTTCACCCTTCTTGTGATCTTGTGAATAGTTGATTTTATAATGGGGAGGAATGCTGGTGCCTTCAGTAATCACGGAAAACATGAACCTTTTTGAACCACTCATTTATATCCAAACACACCATGAGTCGGCTTGCTTCTTTGCCTTTGCGTGTATTCCTGACTGGGTGGGCCTTCTCTTTCACACTATGCCAATTCTTTAGTACTTCACATCAATGCTACTTTTCCAAATTCATCAGGTAAAATGGCAGACTGCTGACTCCCAGTATCAACAGACAATAAGGAAAGATGCTAGCTTTAACTCAAAGAGACAAAGGTCAGATGATGAACCTGGTGCAGGATCCAGTTCCAGTGAAAAGAACACACACACACACGTATATATATGAAGTAGGCTGTACTCCTGAGGTCACGTCCTTTCATTTGATTGGCCGCTCATAGCAGATGTCCACATGGAGCTGATTACATTATATCAAACCTCATCATGGGTGATGACTACATCACAACTGCCAAACCATTGAAAATCATGTCCCCGCCAGGTTAACCCACAACTTTAGCCATCATGCTTGGTGAACTCCTCATCTTTCTGTAGTGTTTTCTTTTCTTTTTGGTGCCTTCTTTACTAGACACTTTTTTTTAAAACCCTACACCAGAGTCTACTATGAATATATATGAAGGTGAGTCAAAATTATCTACACTCTGGCGGTAGAATTTATTTTAATCAACTTTTAAAAAAGACAAATACATCATTTTTTGACATAATCTCTGTGCTTTTCAATAAACTTTGTCCATCTATCAACAAGCTTCCACATTCCCTTATTAAAACAATATTTGAGGCTGAGCTGTGAGCCACAATTGCACCGCTGTCTTTGCTTCTTCATCAGAGGTGAATCTTCATCCTTTAAAGGCTGCTTTCTGTGGAACAAAAGGTGAAAGTCTGATGGAGCAAGATCAGGACCATAAGGAGGATACTTTAACACCACAGAATGAAGTTTTTTCAGGGTGTCAGCTGTGTGGGCAGAGTTGTCTGGACGTGAATTGTCATGGAAGATCACACAAGTGCCCTTGGATAGCAGTCGTCTGCATTTAATCTGAACTTTAGGCTTCAACTCTTGAGTGAGCGTCTCACTAATAAGGAGCACTGTTGATTGATGAACCTTTTTTTCTAATAGTGTTTCAATACTGACCCTTGAGATTTCTAGAAAACTGTCAGCATCAATTTTCCAGCTGATGTTTGACTTTAAAATTTTTTCTTGGTCAGCAATTCAGAATGTTTCCATTCCACACTCTGCCATTTTCTCTCAGACTTGTAGTGATGAATCCATGTCTTGTTACCGGTTAACAGTTTTTTAAACGAAACTTTTACCTTCCTTCAGGTATTGGTCCAAATTTTGTTTGCAAATGTCCAAACACATCCATTGATGCTCTTTGGTGAGTTGTTTTGGTAACCCATCTTGCACAAACTTTTCGAAACCCATGTCTGCTCTGGATTATTTCATAGGCAGAACCATGGTTGGTTTGCAAGTGACTTGCCACATAATCCACTGCCACTCATGTCTTCAACAGAATCATTTCATGTGCACACTCCATGTTGTCATCAGCTGTGGAGGTGGACAGGCCTTTTAGTATAACTGAGTATGGATACATTTTGATTCATAGTGACCCTGTATAGGGTTTCTGAGAAGCGGTTTGTGAGTTTGAACCACTGACCTTGTGGTTCAAACAGACATTACGTTTCAGTACTGATCCTACTGCACCACAGCAGGAATTCATATCTATACATGATATATGCAGTGGCTCTGTAGGATCAGCACTGGACAGCAAGGTTGGTTTGAATTGTAAGTTTGGTGGTTGAAAGACACCAGCTCCTCAGAAGGGTCTCTATGAGTCAAAACCAACTTGATGGCACTTAACAAAATTATATGCCTTAGCTTTCTTGTTATCAATGCCGTGCTAATTGAATGACTGAACAAGCATGGGAAGAAGACACGTTTCATTAAAAGAATTGAGAATGGAAAGATTAGAGTATTACAAGCAAAAGGACCCCTAAAACAATTGGCGGGTTGTGGCTATACAACTGAACGGTTTGCTGGGCTTTTTGAACTTACAAAAGACACAGACAGTGGAAGATTTCACATGAAAGTTTAAAAAAAAAAAAAAATGAGGACTGTACTTAAATTTCCATACTTGTATGGAAAACTGCCTGTGTTTAAATTAATAGGTTTTTAATGCAGACTTTTTAATTCCTCTCTACAAACACATATGTATTTAAGTCAGCAATTATTTGAGACTCTTTTCTTTACCAGGTACTAGGTAAGTGATTTATGACATGAAAAGATGATCAAGACATAGTTCTGGCCTTCAAGTAGCTTTAGGTCTGCTGGAAGAGACAGAAACATCATCAGAAGGGTTCAGTATTAGACGGCTGGAATATTTACTATAATAAAGGCACAAAGTGTGTTTTAGGATTATATGTGAAGAAAAGATTAAATTTAAGTGGAGACTCATGATGCTGCCAGCATACTTATCTTACATGGTTGGTTTAACCTCAAAATCCTTTCTGTTGAAGTGATTTTTTTTTGTTTCCTTCTTTAGATTCTAAACATTTCAGTTTTTACCTGGCTTCAGTCTTAGCCCTCAACTCTTAATCCTTCAATTTTAAATGATCACGTTTTGAATAACATCCAAGTGGAATGGAAGGTTTCTTCTTCTTTTTTTTTTCCCCCTAAAGGAAAAGAAAATAAGACAAAAAGCCAAAAGGAATGATTGTTGTTTTTCTAAATGTTGATAATACTCTCAAAAAGTTAAGAAGAGAGGTCTGTATCAGATAAGGAAATAGGAAAATAGCTCAATAATTTATTGAGGTGATTGCTTAGAGTCTTGGGCTGTGTCCCTTCAGTAGATAAGGCGTAAATTAAGATGCATCTGTACACACACACACACTGCCTTGTTGTTGTTAAGTGTTGTGGAATCAGTTCTGACGCATAGTGACCCTGTACATGGTTTCTGAAGAGCAACTGGTGGGTTTTAACCACTGACCTTGCAGTTCAAACTAATCTTGCCATCGGGTGCGTATCCTACAGTGCCATACCAGGCCTCCTTATTAACACACACTGCCTAATTAACCATTTATTCTTGACTGACTTTATTTAATGGTTTCTTTTACTGGCTCGTTTCTAAATATTACCTCCACTGGGATCTAATTAAAACCCCTCAAATTTTATAGACTATCAGAATAGATGAGAGCTCCAAATGTTATCTTTTGCCATTACCAAATATTAGAAGTTAATTATGGTTATTCGTTGTGTATAAAGATATAGAAACCTGTCACCAAATTTGTTGTCATGCTGCAGTGAGAGAAGTCAAATACATATTTCTGCTCAGTTTTTGGTTTCGAAGACATTGTCTCCCCAAGAGTCATATTAATGTGAGTTAAGACTGCTTAAGCTCTAAGTTAATGTCCATAGCTGGAGTTTTCTTTAGTACTAAATTAATACTTGACATAGTACTGAAATTGTAAGGAAAGGATTATTTCTACAAATGTAAGTTTTTATAGAAAAAAAACATACTTTGATATCCACTACTCTGTTGAACAGCTGTATTTAGAAAAGCAGCTTAACTCAAACACTAATATGTCAAAGTCTTTTAATCAAATATTGTTTTTTCCAGTTACTTATTGTTGCTGTTGAGTGCCGTTGAGTCGGTTCCGACCCATAACGACCCTGAACGGGGTTTCCGAGGCTATGAATCTTTACGGGAGCAGAAAGTCTCATCTTTCTCCCGTGGAGCAGCTGGTAGTTTTGAATTGCTTACCCTGCGGTTAGCAGCCCGATTCATAACCACTACGCTACCTACTTATATGTATATGTAAATATGAAAACATAAAAATGACCCCAGAGTTGGTTTATTTGTAGAAAAACAATGCCACAAAATGCAGTTAGCAAAGAGTACTGTCTCTCAAGTCTGAGAACTGGATTCTAGTCTCATTTTTGCCTGGGACTTGGCATGTGTCCTTTGAGATCATTTCACACCTCTGTGCCTCATTCTTCCACCTTCAATAACAAAGGAATTACAACCTTGGATTCAAAGGCACCAAAAGATTTGTTCTTTCCCTTTTTTGTGTATGTGAATCTGCAACATGTGTCAACCATAGAATATTTAGAAGACAAACATGTCACTTACAATCCCACCACCCAGATAAAGTTACATTCTGCCATTTGTGTATGTTTTTTTCCTGTCATTAACCGTAGGCATAAATTACCCACAGTGATATATACTCATTGATGACATTCATTAAGCATTATTCATATTTTTGAATGATTATAATTTTAAAATCATTTTAATATTTTATTGAGTGGTTACATAAATCATTGCATTCATTTCATATATAGCTGTGATGAATACTTTAATGTACAAATATAGCTCATTCTCTCAAAAGTCTTAAGCGTGACATCTGAGGTAAAAGATAAAAGGGCCAGTGGTTGATGTTTCTATGGTCTATTTGTGTTTTTAACTGTCTTGTGCTTATATAACTGCAGCAGCACAATATGGGTGACTCAGTATCTCCACAGTGGCACTAGGAATAGATATCTTTCTTGTTGATATTTCCATTGCTTTGGTTATTGTAAGGTGTTAAGCATGTCTGCACATGCCAACACGTATCTTATTATACAGCATTTGAAAATGAATACTTTGCAATCTTTAGGCTCCCTTTCACAGCAACATGAAGAGTAAACAGTTTAATGAAGGTTATGCTTGACTTGTGTAAAGAGGCTCTAGAACTTCAGATGAATGCCCCCTTGAATAAATGGGGAGACACACCTGTTTTGTAAATGGACATATACAGATGCTAAGTAGTTATTTCCCCCTACATTTCATGCAGTTCTGACACATCTCTCAGGCCAATTGTTCTTGAATCATAACAAAATGATTCTAAAATTACCTTAATAAGTGCTGTGGACTTGGTTCTGACTTGTAATGACCCTGGGTAGGGTTTCTGAGGAGCAGCTGGTGGGTTTGAACTGCCTACTTTGCGGTTAGCACCTCAGTGCTTATCATGCAACACCACACCAGGACTCCATGTCTTGATAATGTTGTTGATAAGTGCTGTTGAGTCGGTTCCGACTCATAGTGACACTATGCACAACAGAATAAAACAGTTCCTGGTCTTGCACTTTACTCATAATTGTTGTTAAGCTTGAACCCATTGCTGCTGCCATTGTGCAAATACATTTTGTTGGGCTTTCCTAATTTTTTCTGACCCTGCACTTTACCAAGTCTGATGTCCTTCTCCAGTGGCTATTGCTTCTTAATAATATGTCCAGAGTATGAGAGATGAAATCTTGCCATCCTGGCTTGTAAGGAGCATTCTGACTGTATTTCTTCCAACACAGATCTGTTTGTTCTTTTGACAGTCCATAGTATGCATAATATTCTCCTCCAACACCAGAACTCAAATGCCATCAATTCTTTTATGGTCTTCCTTATTCACTGTGCAGCTTTCACATGCTTATGAAGTTATTGAAAATCCCATGGCTTAGGTCAGGTGTACCTTAGTTCTCCACTGACATCTTTGCTCTCCAACACTTTAAAGATGTCTTGTGCCTCAGATTTGCCTAATGTAATACGTCATTTGATTTTTTGACTGCTGCTTCCATGAGTGTTAATGGTGGATCTGATCAAAAGAAAGTCTTTGACAGCTTTCCTCTTTTCTCCATTTGTCTTGATGTTTTTTGTTGGTTCTGTGATGAGTGATTTTTGTTTTCTATACATTGAGGCACAACCTTTTCTTAAGTCTGTGGGACAGGCAAAATAGCTATAACAAATTTTTTTAAAAAGTAAGAAAATGACATGAAGGCTAGGGAGAGACCAGGGTAGTCAGATGGTGAAACATTATAAATTCAAACCCACTCTCATACCACTGATTCCAGCTCATAGGGACTCCATAGGATTCCAAGACTATATCTATTTATGGGATCAGAAAACTTCATTTTTCTTTTGCGACCACCTGGTGGCTTTGAGCTGCTGACCTTGGGATTAGCTGTCCAGTGGTTATCCTATAGCTCCACTAATTGTTGTGGTATCATGGTGGCTTGGGAATAGTTGGAATCCAGTGTAGCACCATTGGTAGAAACAGAACAACTGTGTGTGCAATATAATATTGCATAATAAAGCAACCACCTACAAATATTTGGAAAAGGAAGGATTTCTTTTGCAGCATTGTGATAATTGATAGACATCAATGAAAAAGAATTATATCAAGAATATATTTATATATATAATCCTGTTAGGGAGTTAAGGTCATTGAAAAGCAAGACTTAAAAAAAAAAATAAATAAATAACAGTTTTGTAAAAATTGAAGAAATACTTTTTAAAACTCTAGAATAGAGGCCTGCAAGCATTTTCTGTAAAGGGCCAACTAGTAAATATTTTAGGTTTTCTTGGCAAGATGGTGTCTGTTGCAGCCACTCTACTCTGCCCTTTTAGTGCAAAAGCAGCCATAGAAAATATGGAAATGGATAAACTTGGTTGTGTGCCAGTAAAACTATTTACAAGTATGGGTGGTGTGTAGGAGTCTCCTCACTCCCACCTGAATAAAATCAAAGGTATACCACTTGAATTATGTCAAGGAAATTACTTGTATCAGTCAGGCTTAAGAGTTTTGTTTGAGATGGGTTGTTTTATAAGGAGAAACAATATTGTATCACTTTCGCATACATCTTTACCCACCATGTATTTTATGAGTTTATAAACTTCTGATAGTGTGTGAGAGTGGTGCCTCATTGTTGTTTTGTGTTTCCCTGACAAATACTGAAGTTTTGTATTTATTTTTCTTTTTTGTGGGGAGGCGACCTGCATATTTATTTTCCATTGAAGATCCTTTCCTGAAAATGGACAGATAGGATCCTAGTACCCCAGAGACCTCTGTGTTATCCTTAGTCCAATGTAGACCAAGACAAAGTCTTTTTGCTTAAAAAGTTATAAATCTTCCTGGTTTCATGTTAGCAAAGACCTGGGATTTGAAGTTCACTTTGGCTTTTACCTGCCTCCTAGCTTGACTACTTTCCACTTGAATGAGCATGGAGAACCACCTTCTCCCTTTTTCATTCTTACATTGTTTGGGCTGTGATTTACCTACTGATTTAGGCTCCTCTTGGAAATGTTAGCGTATCTGACTGTTTCCTGAACCTCCTGTGTTCTTTGAGTCATAAAACCCAGGATCTGCCTCATTTCTGTCTATTCAGGTGGGCAGGTCTTGAGCTTGGCTTCACTCCTTCCAGTCTCACTCCTTCAATAAACCATCAGTATTGTGCTTCACCCACATGCATCGAGCCACACAAAAATTCTTAGAGGAGACTATTATGACTGAAGGATGCCATATTTTGGGATCATCTCCATCTCATCCATGCTACAGTCTCCAAAACTAACTCTACCCCTCCCCACAATCTTTCTATTGTTGGGTATGCTGCAGGAACTGAGACAATTATGACAGAATCGAGCTGGTTTCTCTTCTCTTTTGAACATCATTGTTTGTCACAAATCTGATAACTACTTTTCCCCCAGATTAAAAAATTATGAAAGCACTTCTCTGCATTTCCTTTTGCTGCCTGTCCCACACTGGACTTGAGAAGCACCATTCAAAATTTTCCTTTGATAACTTTTTTTTAATAATGTTAACTAATATGTGTAACCTTGTTTGTTGTTTACAAAACACTCATGTGGTATTATTTATTTCGTATGAGCACTTCTGAGACAAATAGGTTAAGAATTGTTGTCTCCATTTTGTTGTTATTGTTAATCATCATTGAAATAATTCCAATTCATGGCAACCCCATGTGTGCTGAAGAAACCTGCTCTGTAGAGTTTTGAAGGGCTGTGACTTTTAAGAAGCCTGTCTTCTAACTGATCTTTGGGTGGGTTCAAACCATCTACCTTTCTGCCGGTAGTCAAATGCTTAACCATTTGTACAACCCAGGGACTTCTTTGTTACAGATGAAGTGAGTTCTGAAAGACCTTGGCTATGATTAGACATACGACCCAATTCCTTCTGCCATTTTTCTTCTTGTCCACGAAATTGCTTTTTTGTCATGTGTTTCAGGGGTTTTCTTGTCAGTGACATTTTTTGGGGTGCCTAAAATTCTTTTTTTCTAGGATACTCTTTCAATCTATTGGTCTGCGTACAGCATTGTTGTGGTTGTCAGGTGCTGTCAAGATGGCATCACTTACAGTGATCCTCAGTATGAAGGATGAAATACTGCCTCCTCACGTGTTGTCCTCACATCATTTCTATGTTTGACTGTAACGTTGTAGGCACTGGTCAATCCTTTTAGCTGAGAGTCTACCTCCTTTTTTTGCTGACTCTCAAAGTTACTACTTTTCTCACAGTAAAATGGAGAATCCTAAGGCCATCACAAGAGATAAGGAGGTAAAGACAGGAAACCACTATAATTTGAACCAGATATCAGAAATCCAGATTCAGAAAACTGTCACTTCAGCTGTCTGTCAAAACCCAAGAAGGTAGTAACTGGACGTTGGATTTGGAGTCCAGATACCCCTTCGGCTGCAGCTATTTCCTGATGGCCACAGAGCTGAAGCTTGGAAATGGCAACATGTGGATGCCGAAAACTACCCTATCTTCCTAACCGTGATTGGCAGCAGAGAACAGCCCAAAGCATAGGGATACAGCCTTGGCACTAGATTCCTAGGGTTGCCACGGCAATGTAACCACCAAGTGTGTGGCTGCTAAGAACAAAAGTTTATTGACCCACAGGTCTGGAGGGGAGCAGTCCAAATTCATTGTACTGGGAAGGCCATATTCTCTCTGAATAGCTTAGGTAAGATCCTTTCTTTGCTGTCAGCTTCTGGTTGTTGTTGATGTGTGCAGTTGAGTTAGTTCTGACTCATAGCAACCCTGTATAGGGTTTGTGAGAGCTGCTGATGAGTTTAAAGAGTTGATTTTTTGGTTAGTAGTCCAGTGCTTATCCTATAGTATCACCAATTTCTTAGCTTGCAGTTTCAGGGTAGCTTCATGGTGGTCACATTAGCATCTTCTCTTTGTCTTCATCTATCCCTTTTGTTGTACAGGACATCATTCAGATTAGATTAGGACCCACCCTATTCTGATATGATTTCACATTAACTCTGCTATTCTGGGGATTTCGATTTACAGAAATGCCCTATTGGTTTCCTAGATTATCATTTTTACCAAAAAGGTCAGCAGGTCTTTTTTCCCTGTTCATAAAGAGGCTAGTGGGTTCAACATAGGGCTTCAAACTGGTTTTTCCTAGTTCAGTTCATAGATCACACAGCAAAACTGGGACAGATCTGAATTTGTAAATTATGAGTTATACTGAAGCAATAACCAGAATGGAAAAAAAAGAGGGGCGGGGGCTTGAATCTCTCTAATGGGAGACTTGGAAGATGCATAGTGAGCTCTTTCATCAGATACAGGAGATTGATTTTTGATTACTGCCAGGACTAGCCAAAAGTTTGGTAGTTCAAACCCATGAGACACTCCTTGAAAACCTTATAAAAAGGTCACTGTGAATTGAGTCCAACTTGATAGGACTTAACAACAACAACAACAACATGGAAAGCCACACACATCCAGTGAGGTGTTGTCTGCCCCGTCTTTGAGCCTGGGGGCAGCACTGTTTCTGATTCTTTCTGTGGAGAGATTTCTATGTGATGCCCTTGCTACCAATTTTTCCTGTTTTCATTATCATTCTGGTTCAGCCATCTTTAGCAGTTTTAAGTCTGTTCTGCTTTTATTACATTCCATGACTGAACTTTGATAAAACTAATTCAAAGCTCTGTTTCAAACCTCTAATTTTTGGTTTGCAGCCAAGTACTGAACAACTGTGCCACTTGAATTCCTTAGATATTAATTGGTATTGTCTAGAAAGGCTTTATTTCCAACTTGTTGTTGTTGCTAAGTGCCATTGAGTTGATTCCGACTCATAGTGACCCTGTGTAGGATTTCCAAGGAGCAGCTGGTGAGCTTGAACCACTTACCTTGTGATTCAAACCGATCTTACAGTCCAGCGCATTAACCCACAGCGCAACACCCAGGACTCCTATTTCCAGCTAGACAAGGTCATATTCATAAGTACCAGCCCCTAGACTGTAATATGAGATGGGGGTAGGGGTGGGGAGACGATACAATTCTATCAAATTAGTTTCCATCCAACTTTTGCCTTTCATTCATTTTGGCAGAATGCTTTTGTGATCAAACCCTATTGGCTGGAAGCCTTTGTAATATGAGAAGGCATACTAGAAGGTACAGAAAAGGGATGTCAGTTCACCATATCCAACTCATCTGTTGTTATTGATATTGTTAAGTGTTACATAGTGGGATCCAACTCATAGTGACCCTGTATAGAGTTTCCGGGGAGCGGCTGGTGAGCTTGAACCACCAACCTTGCGGTTCAAACCGACCTTGATGTCTAGCACATTAACCCACAGTGCCATTTCAGGACTCCATCTAATTCAATAGGGCTTAGTTTTCACATTTTAGGTATGTCTTTCTTAAGTCTCTGTGTGGAGTAGACACTGAAAGTGAAGGTGGACAGAAGAGTGTTGTAGTAGAGACCTTTTTGTCAGCATAATTAGTTATCTAGTAGAAGGAAATGCAAGTTTTAATTTAGGGGATCCCTAAGGGAAATTCCTATGAATCAAAAACAAAGCCATAATGAGGGATGGCACTGAGCTGTTAAAATATTCTCAACCGTTTTATTTTCAAACATCTTGGAAAGCACTACAGATGTTGTGGTTGTTGTTAAATGCCATCAAGTCAGTTCTGACTCATAGTGACCCTGTATAGAGTTTCTGAGGAGCAGCTGATGAATTTGAACTGTGAACCTTGCAGTTCAAACTAACCAGCCTTGCGGTCCAGTGCATTATCCTACAGTGCCACACCAGGACTCTAGATAGACATGCAATATTATGATATTTCTTACCATGTTCTAGGAGAGTTCAGGCTTAGGTAAATATTGTCAACTTTCCATGGATAAACATTTAGAATTTGTTATGGGAATCAGTGTGTGTGTGTGTATGTCATTGCTAAGTGCCGTGGAGTTGGTTCCAGCCCATAGTGATCCTGTATAGTTTCTGAGGAGAGGCTGGTGAGCTTGAGCTACTGACCTTGTTGTTCAAAGTGACCTTGCAGTCCAGTGAATTAACCCACAGTGCCACACCAGGACTCCAGGGTGGTTTGAACCACAATCTCTCTCTCTCTATATATATGTGTATATATATATAGGAGTTCTGGTGTGGTGCTGTGAGTTAATGCGCTGGGCTGCAAAATTACTTTGAACCTCATGGTTGGTGGTTCAAGCTCACCAGCTGCTGCTTGGAAACCCTATACAGGATCACTATGAGTAGGCACCAACTACAGGGCACTTAACAATAGCAATGTGTGTGTGTGTATCTATATCTATCTATCTATTGATCGATCGATCGATTGATCGATCGATCAAAGGGGGCTAGTTGGAGCGAGAGAAGGAGCTCTGGTAGTGTAGTGGTTATGAGTTTGAAACTACCAGGTGGTCCTCGGAAGAAAAAGATTTTCTGCTCAGTGAAGATTTACAGCCTCAGAAACCCTATACCGGGTTGCTAGGAATCAGAACCGACACCACATCATATAACCACCCATAAAGATTTACAGCCTTGGAATCCCTATAAATAGTGTTTATGAGTCAGAAATGACTTGATGGCACTTAACGACACATGAATTAAGTGCCTTAGTGTTGGTTCTGACTCATAGTGACTGATGAGTTTGAACCGTCGACCTTGTAGCTTAAACTGGCCTTTCAATATGGTGCATTATTTTACAGCACCACACCAGGACTCATATATGTGACGTTATTGGCCTGTATGAAATTCTCTTACTTCACCTCCCTTAAGTATTGTGTAACTCCTGTTTAAAAATGTAAAGTGATTTAGGTATAGCTCCCCCTCCCCACTCTTATCCTGGGGTTGTCCTGAATTGGTTTTTACCCTAGGGATTTAGTTTGGATACGTTTTAGATCTGTTTTTTTAGTCTTCTCTTACCGCCTCCCCCCCCATTCTAAATTATAGCGCAGGCAGATCTATTTATTATCTTTCTACATGAAACCAACACCAAACTAAACCAAACCTTCAGCCATGGGATTGATTCCAACTCATAGCGATCCTTTTTAGGGTTTCTGAAGCTGTAAATTTCTATGGGAGCAGAGAGACTCTTCTCTTTCTGGTAGGGTTGTTGGTCGGCTTGAACTGCTGGCTTTGTGGTTAGTATTCTAGTTCTTGTCCTGCAGCACCATTAAGTAGACCTTATAAAACCCTGGCAATATTGATGGGGTGGGAAGCAGGAGTTGGTCTTGCTAACGTAAATAAACTGACTTCCCTAGAAAAGATGACATTCTTTTCTTAGAAAGACTGAGTGAATAAGTTGATAACAGCTTTTACTATATTTCTGCTAACCCATGCTTTTCTTTACTCCTACAGAATCATTCTGGTATAAACTTTTCATCTTACTTATTTTCTGCTCCTTGAACAGGAACACCCCCCAAACCTCTTCTTCCTACTGCTCATTCCTCTGCGCCCTTTGTAATTGCTGTAATAGACCTAGGGTTTAGGAGGCATGTGACTATCTGGCACCTTTGGGAGAGGACTCCTCTAAGTATATTCTTGACCAAATCCTCATTACTACAACACTAAAGGCCTTCCTGATTAAGCATTGGATTGCTACTCACAAGGGTGGGGGTTCAAACCTACCAGCTACTTCTTGGAAACCCTACATAGGGTTGCTATGAGTCGCAACGGACTTGACAGCACTTAACAACAACAAAAACAAGAAAAGGGGCTTTTAAAAATTGTATGGAAAATAGAATTTTTTTCCATGACCTTTTTGAAGCCACCTCATATATTGTTGTTAGCTGACTTTATGTCGGTCCCTGACTTGACACCATGTAGATGTTGTTGCTGGCTGCCACTCAGTTGGCTCCTTCCTGGCTTATAGTTGTGCCCACTGAGATGGGTTCTTTGTGATTGATAGGGTTTCCTTGAAGGAGTTTCAGAAGTAGATCATCCTCATTTGTTTCTGCCCGGAAGCTCTGCTGAAACTTGTTCAGCCTTTTAGCATCATAGCAGAATTCTACTACTGAACACCCCCCCCCACCCCCTTGGTATTATAAACTGTACACCTGTAGTATTTATTATTTCAAGTGAGACATTTTTTTTAGAGTAAAAAGAGGAACTGCTAATAATTATACCAGAACAGCAAATATAAATTAGACCTCTCCTGGGCAAACCAGGATGAATGGTGACATTAGTCTAGGTTCAAAACCAGAGCTGTACCGTTTGTATTCCTGTTTCTTGAAATTACATTTCCTTTTATATAATGCTGAATTACTGAGCGCTGAGACTGCATTGTTGTTGTTGATGATGATGCCATTGAATCAGTTCCAACTAATAACAATCTTGTACAGAGTTAACAAGGAGCAACTGATGAGTTAGAACCACCGACCTTGTGATTCAAATCAACCTTGCGGATTAAGCACTAGGAATATGAAGATGAGGAAGATTTCTTTTATTTCTTTAATTCACTCTCAGTCACTGTTATAATATTATTTCAGGGCAGAAGTTTTTTAACCTGTCTCACTCATTGCAAGCAAAGAATATAAGGGAAGTATTGCATCACTGTTTTGAGATCTTAACTTTTATGTTATTTTAAAGCTGTGAAGCTTGTTGAAAAAAAAAAGGGAGGGGGGTGGAAGAACTGTATTGATTTAATTAGGAACAAATTTTTTAAATTATAAAAACATAAAAAAGCTTCATAAAAATATCCAAAGAGTTGCCGTAAATCAGGGTTGTGATTCGAGAGGGCAAATGTAAGATTAGTAGGCAGTCTTGATGGTAATACATACAGGTTTTAGCTACACAGAACTTTTTAGCACTCAAGTGTTTTAGGAGTCCCTTGTCATACACCATCCATTTACAAACACACTCTCAGATGGGAATTAAATGTCAACAGGAGGTCTACAGTAGAAGAAATAGCTTTCTTAATAATTTCATATTTTGTGGATATTAAATTTCTGTATTGTATTAATTAGGATTCCTGGTGGCACAGTGGTTAAGCAGTTGTCTGCTAACTGGAAGGTTGGTGATTCGACCCCACCAGCTGCTCTGCAAGGGAAATTTGTGGCAGTCAATTACCGTAAAGATTTACAGCCTTGGTAACTCTGTGGGGTTGTTCTACTCTTTCGTATAGCCTCGCTTTGTGTTGGAATTTTACTTGACAGTAATGAGTTTGGTTTAGGTTTGGTTGGTATTGGTTTATTAGCTACAACCAGTACTTTACAAATGTCTGAATGTGTGTCCACACGTCCTCACCCCCCACACCCCACCCCTGCTAATATGATCAATATAGTACATGCTTCACACATTTTATTGTGTTTTGCATGGTGGTGAATAATTGTTAAAAATGCAGAAGGGACAGCATCCGTACTTCCATCGAGAGAAATTCAGAAGGGACTAACACTGATGTCATTCTGAAACTGAGCCGAAACAGCTTAGTTTGCTCTTATTCAGGTCCTATTGGTCAATGCTTCTACAGATTATGTTTCTGTTTCAAAATCTTAAAATAAAAGAACAGCTTCCAACGTGACTTAAGAAGAAGAAGGTCACTGTTTGAAAATGGTTTCAACTGTTTACTACTAAACATGAAATTATGAAACTAGCCCCTCTTTCATAATTTAAATTTATAACACATTTTAATGAGAAGCATGTGTGTTTTTCATACCATTTCAAATACTGAGAAATAATTTCTTTAGACTCTTCAGTTGGTGTTAGACAAAAATAATTATTTCAGAGCATACAAGTCATGGAGTTCAATCTCTTTGTTTTCTAAAACTGTAACTCATGGTCCTTGAAGGTTAAAACATGTATCTCTCTCCTCCTTTACTTCTCCAATATCTGAGCATTTTAAAATTAATTTACCAATACTCTCACCTTTTTACTTGAAAATGAATAGAAATTTAAGACAATAGTTAAGTAATTAGAGAAACACATATTGAATTATAAACTTACTTAATTCTGAAATTAATTCCATCATGTTATGTAAACTCAGAAATATTAAATCAAATTATAGCCTCCAAAACTTGATGCAAGCATTCTAAGGTAATTCACAACCAGCGTAGTTGATACGTAGTATTTTGGTAAGCAGTACAGTGTTGATGAAGCTGAAGTATAGTGGGTAACTCCATGTCTTCCTGTGATGATTATTCTTAGGCTGCTTTTGTGGACAGAATAAATAATGCTTTATAGGCTCACATTGAATATTTCCACATGTAAATATAACTCATGATTTCACAATGCTGCTGCTACTACAGTAGTATGTCATCAAGTCGGTTCCGAATCATAACGAACCTGTTTAATATTTATGAGACTGTAAATCTTGAGTCCTGGTGTGGTGCTCTGGGCTAATGCGCTAGACTGAAAAGCCGCTTGAACTGCGAGGTCGGCAGTTCAAGCTCACCAGTCACTCCTCGGACACCCTGTACAGGGTCACTATGGGTCGGAACCGACTTGATGTCACTTAACAACAACAAAAAAATCTTGATGAGAGCAGAAAGCCTCAACTTTCTCCCATGGAGTGGCTGATGGATTTGAAATGTTGACCTTGCAGTTAGCAGCCCAATGTGTAATCCACTGTGCCATAGCTGACCCATATTCACTGAATATTTTTCATCATGGTATAACTAAAGAGAATTTTTCTATTATCCCATTCATTTTTATTGTGATATCAAAGTGACTTTGCAACAAAGAAAAACATGCAAACAGAATTATTAAAAAATTAAATGTAA
This sequence comes from Chrysochloris asiatica, assembly GCF_000296735.1. Taxonomy (NCBI): domain Eukaryota; kingdom Metazoa; phylum Chordata; class Mammalia; order Afrosoricida; family Chrysochloridae; genus Chrysochloris; species Chrysochloris asiatica. The sequence goes on along the minus strand of NW_006408695.1, from coordinate 5,206,720 downwards.
TTAAAATATCCCTCAAATGCTAGTAAAATTCCATGGCCTACCTAATGGGCATGACAGGCTTGTAAACAGATAACTAAGATACAGTGTTTAACTGTTTTAATACAAGTTTGAACAAGCTGTCATGGGAACACAGGCAAGTGAGCAGCAATTAGCTTGCGCACCGGTGTTTGGAAAAGGAAGATTCCAGATATCACCAAACAAGTTGCTTGGCTTCATTAGAGATTTTATTGGTGATTTTTTCCATTGGCACTTTCTCATCCTAATTGGAAGGTTGATGAGGCAAGATGCAAACCAAAGCTTTAATACCCTTATGAATTATTGCTGTTGTCGTTACATGCCAACAAGGTAATTCTAAGTCATAGCTACCTTATATATAACAGAATGAAACAGTGCCTGGTTCCGCTCCATCCTCACAGTTGTTATGTGTGAGCCCATTATTGCAACCACTGCGCTAATGGTCTTTGTCTTTTTTGCTAACCTTCTACTTTATCAAGCACGAACTCCTTCTTCAGGCCCCGCCTGATAGCATGTCCAAAGAATGTGAAGTGAATTTTTACTTTGCTTCAAAGAAGCATTCTGACTGCACTAATTCTAAGATAGATTTCTGTATTTTTCTGGCAATCCATGGTACTCTCAATATTCTTTGCCGACATCATCAAAGACATCAATTGTTCTTCAGTCTTCCTTATTCATGTCTACCTTTCACATTGATGTGAGACACTTGAAAATACCTTGGCTTGGATCAGGTGTACCTTAGTTTTCAAAGCAACATTTCTACTCTCTAACATTTGAAAGAGATCTTTTGCATCAGATTTACCCAATGCAATACATCATTTGATTTCCTGACTGCTGCTTTTATTGGCATTGATTGTGGATCCAAGTAAAATTAATCCTTTACAACTTCCAGTCTTTTCTTTGTTTATCCTGGTGTTGTTAATTGGCCCAGTTGAAACGATTTTCCTTTTTAATACCATTATATGGTATAATCCATATTGAAAGCTATAGTCTTTGGCCTTCATAAGTAATTGCTTGTAGTCCTCTTTGCTTTCACAAGCAAGTTTGTGTCATCTGCATATCCCAGGTTGTTAATGAATCTTCCTGTAACCCAATGCTAGCTCTTCTTCATATGGTGCAACTTCTTGAATTATTTACTCAACATACAAATGGAGTAAGTATGGTAAAAGGATACAACCCTGCCACACACACCTAAACTGATTTTAAACCACCCAGTATGTTCGAATGTCTGAACAGTTTCTGCATGAGCTTAATTAAGTATTGTGAAATTCCCATCCTTCCATAATATTATGAGCCATATAGTCGAATGCCTTTGCATAGTCAATAAAGTACAGATAAATGTCTTTCTGATATTCTGATATTTTCAGCCAAGCAAATATCATGCTTTCAGCTAAAACCATCTGACATCAGCAGTGATACCACTCAATCCACATCCTCTTCTGGCTCCAGCTTGAATTTTCAGCAGCTCCCTGTTGATACGCTGCTGTAACCGTTTTTACATGATTGTCTGTAAATTTTATTTGCACGTGATATTAATCATGAATCAGACACCCAGGATCTTATCTTTACAATCCAGATTTCTGTTTTTAGAAGTAGTTTTCCTGAGCTCCAAAAAAAGAGTAAGTTATTGTTGGCCTCTTCCTCTTGGTCTTGTATAGCGAAGCAGCCTGTTGTTGGAATCAATCACATATAGGATTTCTTCAAGAGCTAATTTTTAGGCAAACTCACATTACAGGTTAGCCATATCATCACTCAACATTAATATTATTATAGGAGGGGATTTTGAACATCATACTGTTAATGCTCTTCATTGTACAGCTGGGGAACCTGAGAAGCTGAATGAGGAAACATCTCGGTTACTTCACCAATTAGAACACTAGCACTTGACCTCAAGTACAATGTTGGGGGTCACATGTATTCTGTGTTACTTTCAAATTTTAAATTCAATTCTTTTGGAGTAGAGATGATCCCATCCTTGTCCTATGGCAAAATCTTTTACTCCTACCTTCTAGACCACGTGAGAGACACATGTTTGATCCCCACTCAATGCACCTGAAGTGCAGGCATGACCCATCGTTCAGTGGAGACATGTGTGCTGTTTAAATGCTGAGTAGATTTCAGCAGAACTTTTGGACTAAGATGAAGTAGAATGAATTCTTGGCAGTTTAATTCTAAAAGTCTGCCAGTGATTTATGATTTATTGTGTGGATGGTGTAGGATCTGGTAGACTTTTCTTCTGTAGACTTGTCTTCCATTGTTGAGCCATCGTACGTCTGGGGATGTGTTGTGGCTGCCATATTACCTTGAGTAGGCCACTTCAGTGTCTCTGAATACTGGCTTTTGAGTACTCACATTAGTTCCTAGAATTCCTTTCTGTTACTCCTCTATATAGAGTCCTCATGTGGCATTGTGGGTAAATGTGCTGGACTTTGAGTTCAGTTTGAACCACAGGGTTGATGGGTCAAACTCACCAGCCGATCTTCAGAAACTGTACACAAGGCTACAACAGCAACAACAAAACTTCCTCTATATGACCTCTTGACTATTGAATAGCCTATCCCGATGTCTCCAGTGTCCGATTTGTTCTTTAATGGATGGGGATTATGGCAAGCAACAGACCAGTTAGTGATTGGTTGAGTTCTGTTCTCAGCTTTCCCTTTCCCTTAGAATCATGGTCTTCCTTTCAATGCTGCTGCTTCCCTGTCAGTGTTGATTGTTCCCTTTTCAAGTGACAGTCTAAATCTGAAGTGAAAGTGCAATGTGGCATGTCTGTATTCTGCTTCACTTAATTTGTTGTGTTTTTAATCTTTTTTGACTGCACTTGATGCTTCCCTCACTTGTTTCTAAGTTTGCCTGCAATCTACAAATGCACCCAGGTCTTTCTGGCTATTAACACTGTTGCCAGGAACAAGTGTTATGCCTTTAGTATTAATTCATGTTAGTTACAACCCAGTACAGGGCATGTTGGCATTTAATGTGTTGATTCCCACCCCACCTCCTTTTACCCTACACTCTCTAATCTCTGGGGCTCATAGGAGTTAAAGCATAAATGGGTAATAGACTTCAGTTCATTCAACACTTACAGGGGAAAATCATGCAACTTGAGAGTTGGTAGGAATACTGTTGGGTATCTACTTTTTAATTTACAAATAAGGAAGACGCACTGCAGTTCAAAGTGGTCAGGGAACTAAAGTTATACAGCCGATTAGTGGTTGGACTCCCATCTTACGCCCAGGTCTTCTGCATCCAAGTCTAGTGCTTTTTTCAGTGTTTCCTCCCGTCTCTCAGAGAGCCTATATAAAGGTTTGGCATTTCTGTAGACTTGTTTTCTAGTCATTCCTCCCGCGTAATGCCAGCTGTCCATGCAGAGGGTGGGGCACTTAACCAGTGCTCGGCCTGAGCTATTTGTAAAGAGAAGTTGCCTGAGTGCAGTGACATTTTCAGCCTTGGCAGATTCTGTTTGGCCTTCCCGACCCGATGCTCCAGAGGCAGCGTGATTACATTTGCTGTTCAACTAACTCTGGAGTGTAATTTGCTGGCTGCCTTATTCTTCAACACTGTCTTCCCACGCTTCCATCGCATGCCACAGCATATCTGCTTCGTAATTACACTGGTTGGGATTTACCTACATTGCTTGGAAAAGGTTTGCCTAAAGTGCTTATTTACTTGTGCATAATAAATCTTGATTGATACCTTGGTAATCTCTGAGCTCAATCCAAGGCTCCCTCCCACCAATGGGAGAACTGAAGAGTCAGAGGAATGGTTGACAGAAAAGGAAGGAAAAAGGGGGTTGTGTTTCCTCACTGGCGAGCTATAAAGAGAAGAGTCATAGATAATTTGGAATCTCCGTGGTTAGCTTTAATTCAGCTGTGGCTAATTCTACAATCAGAATCTTTCTTAGAACCATAAAAAGTTTTAGAGTTGAGTTGTCACTGTTGTTGTTGAGTTGTCCAGCCATTCTATGAGTGCAGAGTAGAAGTGCTTCATAAAGTTTTCTGGGCTGCGACCTTTGGGAAACATATTACCAATCTTGTCTTCCTAGGTACCTTTGCTTCGGTTAAAACTACCAATCTTCTGGATAGTATCTAATGCTTAACTGTTTTCATCACACCAGGGCCCAGAGATGTTACTGGTGTTGCTTTTGTTGTTAAGTGCTGTTGAGTTGGTTCTCACTCATAGTGGTCCTGTGGACAACATCACAAAACACTGCCTGATCTTAAGCCTTCCTCACCATTGTTTGAGCCTATTGTCACTATCACTGTGTCAGTCCATCCTGTTGGAGTCTTCTTGTGTCTTCTTCAGGGATTGCTCCTCCCTAACAACATGTCCAAAGTACAAGAGATAATGTTTGCCATCCTCACTTTTAAGGAGCATCCTGGCTATATACTTCCTCAAAGACAGATTTGTTTGTTCTTCTGGAAGTCTGTGGTATTTTTAATATTCTCTGCCAACACCATAATTAAAAAAACTCGATTCTTTTCACTGTCCAACTTTGGCGTGTATGTGAGACAATTGAAAATACCCTGTAATTACAACTTACTTTCAGAGGAGGACAATGGGTTACTTGAGAGAGCACAGGTTGTACCATGAACTCATGGCCATGTTACATCTAGAAGCTGAGTTTGTAGTTTGAAAGCTGGACATCCTCAGAATAATGAAAACCTACAGGGAGATGCATAGCTGTGGCCTAGAGAGAGAGAGAGACAGAGAGAGAGAGAGAGAGAGAGAGAGACTGTACCATCTTAATCATCAAGAAAGCAGTTTTGAAATTCCAGGAAGGTACTGATATTTATATAGCAAGAGGAACTTTCAAATTATAATACAGAGGTATTTAAATTATAGCTGTATATTTAAGTGAAGAAAATATTAAGAATCATGAATCCTTGCTTTTCATTTTCCATCAACTGTTTCTGATGTTCAAGTCAAAGACCACTTAGTCTCTCAGTTCTTCTGTCCCTAAAATAGCCCAGTTAGTACCTGCTTCTTCCCTCAGTATCATTAAATAAATACTGACCACAAGCCAGGCCTAAGACTAATTGCCAAGGGAGATCTAGGGACTACTGCAGTGATATTCAAAGATTAATTACTGTAAGTCACCAATGGTTCTCAGCTCTTGAATCAGAATATATTTCTATATCTGTCTATTGTGTACTTATTTGCATTCACAGTCAGTCATGTGCTTCCTGATGTCTTTCTGGGTAGCATCTTATCACATGTATGTCTGTGGTCCCATTCGGTTATAATAGAATTCAGAAATCCTGGTCTAAGAAGTGGACATGATGAATGTGACAGTTTCTTGCATACAACACATGAGTGTATCTCATGTCTGTTGTATATAAAACAATACTGTGCTGTCCTAGGGGTATAATGGTACAGTGCATATAAAACTTGTCACACATATGTCATAATAGTCATAATAAACAACTATGTTAATGGCTCATGTGTGTGACTTACTGTGATTTTTATCTAAAAATGTCACCATATAACAGTGCGTGCTTCAACTTGTAGGCACCAGCATCCAATCTCTTGTATCATGTGTCCCTTGAGTGTTGTAGCATAATCTCTCTGGCTTTCAAACATGGCAAAACAAATTCTAGTGATAGAAGCAGCAAGTGACAAAGAAGACATATCTATTTGGAAGTGAATCAAAAAGTTATTAAACAACACAAAAGCGAAAAAGTAGTGAAGTACTATTGCTCTCGATTTAAGTATGTTGCACTCAATAATTCTGACAATTCTTAAGAAACAAAGGAAAAAATTCTCTAAATTGTTAAAAAGTATGATTCTACTGAAAGCTACCAGGCTGATGAAAATGCAGGAGGGAGCCATATAAGATAAGGAGAAATTGCTAATGACATGGGTTGGGAACCAAACACAAACGAAATTCCTCTCCTCATGTTGATGATTCTTATTTAAATTGCTTAAAGGAAAAGCAAGAGCAGACTACATACAATATGGTATTCACATCACATTGAGATTACATTACCACCTATTTCACAGAGTGTATTATGTGCATAAAGCGATACATTACTGTATCTGTGTCTGTCTACATCTACATCTGTATCTATATCTTTGTAGAGTCATCCTGGTAGTGTAGTGGTTAAGTGCTCAGCTGCTTATTGAAAGGTCTGTGGTATTTGACCCCACCATTCATGCCATAGGAGAAAGATGTGGCAGTCTGCCTCTATAACAGTTACATTCTTAGAAACCCCACGGGCCAGTTCTAGTCTGTCCCTAAGGTTTTCTATGAGTGGGAATAGACTCAGGAGCAATGAGTTTGGTTTTGCCTGTATGTATGCATTCATGTGTGTATACACACATACATAGACATATATGCATATGCATGTAAGTATGCATGAATACATAATACATTCTTATTGTTCTTAAGTGCCATTGAGTCAGTTCCAATTCATAGTGACCCTGTGTAGGGTTTCTGAGAAAGAAAAAGAGCAAGTAGACAACATGATTGTTGTTTCTGTTGTTACATGCCGTCAAGTCGATTACAACCCATAGCAACCCTGTATAGGGTGTCCAAGGTGTGCTTGAACTGACCTTGCAGTTCAAACGACTTTGCAGTCTGATGCATTAGTCCACAGTGGCACACTAGTTAACGCTAATTCTGTGGATGAATGTGTCCTTGGCATACTATCTTCAGAGAGCCTTAGTAGATTTGTTAGTATTAAATTTCACTTTACTTCTGGTTCTCAATTTGTCTAACTATGGAGTAGAGGTCTTATATCATATAGACTGTTGTAGTTGTTTGTTTTCTGTTGTGCCTTGATTAATGTGATCACATTATTGACTTTATTAGTGTTATTTTGGTGCATTAAGGCTACGTTTGGTGCAATTCAATAGTGGATACACTATGGGGAGAAGGATCCAGAAGATACAAAAGTGGTTTCTTGGTAACGTAGAGTCTTTTTTTAAGCCAGGGAGGCGGATCAATGGTGAAGACCATGGATTTGGGTTTAGGAAAGCCGTGACTATAAACCTCAGCATTGCTGTTTAATAATTACATTTTCCTCAACAAATTATTGAACTTTTTATAGCTCACCTCTCTTGATCTGCTAAATGTTAGTGATGATAACCCTACCTCATAGTGTAGTTGGGATATTGTTGTTGTTGTTAAGTTCTGTCAAGTCGATTCCAACCCATAGTGACCCTGTATAGGGCTTCCGAGGAGCAGCTGGGAGCTTCAACCTCTGACCTTGCAGTTGAAATGGCTTTGCAGTCTGGTGCATTAACCCACAGCACCACACCAGGACTCCGTAGTTGGGATGACTATATATCAATTAACAAAGTGCCTGTTGTTGTGAGTTCTGACTTTTAGCGACCCTGTGCATAGCAGAGAGAAACGTTACCTGGTCCTGTGTCATGCTCATAATTGTTATGGCTGAGTTCATTGTTGCAGCCACTAGATTACTTTCTCTCATTGAGGGTCTTTCTCATAGTGTCCTGTTGTTGCTTTTGTTGTTATGGGATGCTGTCAAGTAGGTTCTGACTCATAGAAACATTTTATAGGGTTTGTGAGGCTATAAATCTTTATGAGAGCAGAAAGTCTCATCCTTTTCCTGCAGAGTGACTGGTGGGTTTGAACTGCCGATCTTATGGTTAGCACTCCATTGCTTATCCTACAGGGCTACCAGGATAACACAAAGTTCCTATCACATGTTGTTGCTGTAGTGCTGTCGAGTCAGGTCTGACTCATAGCGACCTGTATAGGGTTTCTGAGGAGTGGCTGGTGAGTTTGAACAGGCAATTGTACAATTCAAACCAAGCTTGTATCTCGAGTGCTGATCCTACAGTACCACACCAGGACTCTACCTACCATATTACTATATGTGCTTAATATATATTTTGTTGTTGTTGTTGTTAAATGCTATCGAGTGGGTTCTGACTCATGCGACCCTGGACAGAGTTTCTAGAGTGGCTGGTGAGCTTGAAGCACTTACCTTGTGGTTCAAACCAACCTTGTGGTACAGGACATTAACCCGTGTATACTTATTATTTATTTTCTGTCTGTGGCTTACTTAAACCCACTGAACTGATTGAGAGAGAAGACAAGGGAGTAACAGAGAGGGTGATAAGTGAAACCTTTTAGGTCGTTCTTAATTGCATTGCATTTGACCATGGTTCCTGGAAAAGCAACACCTTGGGAGCAACCGCTTTCTTATTTTCTCTTTGGCAATAGGTATCATGCTTAGAGGAGGCCCATTTCTTTCCGCCTTCCCTCTTCTGATGGTTTTTGTGTGTTTTTAGAGTTTCTGAAACACCTTTCCTTTCGCTTCTTGCTTTCATGATGATCATAGGCTTAGAGTGAAACTTACCTCGAACCAGAGGAAGTAAAAGTTGGGGTAAATTTTGGTCCACCAAAACCAGCTCTCACCCTCTCTCATCTTTGTGTTTACATTTGTCTTTTGTCTGAGAGGCTGAGAAACTCTAACTGACATAAACTAGCTGTCTATTCACCAAACTTGTGAGGTTTCCTCAAAGCTATGTATCAAATGAAAGACTACAATTAGAACTTAAGGGAAGGAAGGTTGATTGTTGGTACTTTACAGACTTTGATTTTGCAAATGAGTATCCTCACTTGTAAAAGGCCACCTGCTAGTTAAAGGTAAAAGCTGAGACTACAGTTGAAGCTGTGGAGACTCTGTGTTTATGTGCTGGCATTTGTTGCTTGCTTTTGTTGTTATTAAGTGCAGTCCAGAGGGTTCCAACTCATAGTGACCCTATATAGGGTTTCCAAGGAGCAAGTGGTAGGTTTGAACTGCTCACTTTGTGGTTTGCAGTCCAGTGCTGATCCTAGAGGAGCACACCAGTGGCCTTTGTTTTATAAAGGTCTTATATGCTGGACTTGAAAAGTCACTTGAACCTCAAAGTTGGCGGTTCAAGCTCACCAGTTGTTCCTTGGAAAACCCTCTATAGGGTCATTATTGGTTGGAACCTACTCAATGGCACTTAACAACAACATAGAAATGAAAAGCAGCTTGACTTTGAATAGGGATCTGACTAGAGTGATGTAAGGAAAGGTTACCCATAGGCACATATAGGATGGATATAAAAGCTTATTAAAACAAAACTTATTTAACTTCCCAAACTTTTCCCCAAGTATTCTTCCTAAGGTTCTCATTTCAGTACAACTGGTCTACTTTCTATCCTTGAGAAGTGCTTAGTCCCTTTCCCTTAACTTACGTTATCCCTCCTTTAATTTTGTTATTTCATTGACTGTCATAAAACTTCCTGCTTTATTTTGGTAGTGGACAGTCCCTGAGTCACTGGACAAGGGTGGGGTGTTGAGAGTTCCTGTCCAAAATCACGTCACTCACGCGTGGCATGGCCTGATGTTAATACTCAGACTGTGTTAGATCTTTCCCCATCTCAGCTGTTTTTCCATTTCGTTGTTCCTGCTTTTCCAGTGGTCTTTGTTTTATCAGACATCTAGAAGTAATCGTGGAGCCCTTTCAATTAATTCCATTCATTTGGTACATTACTGGGTGGGCTTTGGGTTAGGGTTCGGAGGAAGGTGCCTTCCGGGTCTCCTGTGCTAGAGAGCTCTTGCAATCAGGCTTGGAGAACCGCCCTCGGCAGCAATCTGTGAGACTCATCTCCACCGGCAGGCTGCCCAGGCAGATGATGAGTTTACCCTGATAGGCATCATTTATTTTCTCAACATAGCATGTGTAATTGATCAGAACTGAGTTTGGACTGGGGTGATTTGTGCCCTTCTACCTAAAGGAACTTTTTCATGAAGGTCCAATAGGTATTAACTCAACATTACTCCTGATGGGCTATTTCTTTGTTGTGAGAGACTGTCCTGCATATTACAGGGATTGGATATTCTTATCCTCTGTTCTTTAAATACCAGTAAATTCCTCAGGCACTGTGGAAACCAGCGTCCTTTCCTCTTGGTGGGGGCAGAACTGCTCCTACTGACAGATAATTTTGAAGTGTCCTGCTGTGCACTCATTATACCCAGCTTCAAGAATACACTTTTAGTGATTCCTTATTCACTACAGAATAAATTGAAACTCTCTAGGCTTGCATCCAAAGCTGTCTGTGCTTTGGTGCCATCCACACTTTAGTTTTTTGCTAGCTAACCAACCAGTTGCCATTGAGTACATTCTGACTCCCGGTGGCCCCATGCGTGTCAGAGTAGAATGGTATTCCATAGGATTTTCATTGACTACTTTTCTGTGAAGATTACCAGACCTTTGTCCGGAGGCACCTCTAGATGCAATCCAATTTCTAACCACTTGGTAAACAAGCAAGCACATTCGTGATTTGCATTACCTAAGGATTCATTTTGCTAGTTGTCTTTCCTTACTTCCCCTCTTTAGCCACAATAAGCAAAAATGCATGGACTTTTCAGCCTATATTCTCTTGCTAACATTGTTCAGGTCCTGTCTCTCTTCTCACCACACAAGGCCCACCAAGAATGTGCCCTTATCAATAAGGTCTTCTTAGTTCTGATCCCAGCATGAAGTAATCTTATATATTCTTTGCATTTCATCAACACTAATTACCTTATGTACCTATGTTCTGGTGTGAAGCTGTAGGATCAGCACTGGATTACGGACCACAAGATCGGCAGTTTAAACCCACCAGCTACTCTTTGGAAACACTATACAGGATTGCTGTGAGTCGGAACCGATTTCACGGCACTTACTTAAAAACAACAAATTACTTTACGTAGGTACCTTGTCACCATTTACTTGGTGTGGTAGTTAAACAGATGATTATATAAATACAGCAAAGCTTTTTCCAACCATGCTGTCTTAAGATTCTCCTTCAGGATAGTGACTACTTTTAATTAATAATCTTTCTTTGAAAAGTGCTTGGTGCTAAAATTGGTAATTATTGGAAGGGAGACATTAAAGACTCATCAAGGGAACATTTTTTCCTCCTTTTCCTCTTTCTTGTTCTTGTCTTCCTTCTTCTCTTTCGACTTCTATTTCCGTCCTATTTCTTCTCCTCTCCTTCCTTCTCCTCTTTCTACAAAGCTTTATCAAAGTACGTGGAAGTATGGATTAACACAAAATAATGAAGTAAGATAAGTTTTATGGTATTATAAAAGAGTTTCTTTTCTTTTTTTCTTTTTAATTCCAGATTGCAATAATGTCTCACCCTTCTTGGCTGCCACCCAAAAGCACCGGAGAACCCCTTGGCCACGTGCCTGCACGTATGGAGACCACCCATTCCTTTGGGACCCCCAGCATTTCTGTGTCCACACAGCAGCAACCCAAGAAATTTGCACCAGTAGTTGCTCCAAAACCCAAGTACAACCCATACAAGCAACCTGGAGGTGAGGGTAAGTGCTGAAATTTGGGTTTCAAAAGAGGGAAAGTTGAGTGCAGTAGCAGTGATTTAGAGTTTGCTGCTTTGTTGGAATAATGTAGATCATGACTTTATAGTGTTATCACAGCTCATGGACTGTCCCAGTTTAAACACTGCCTAGAAATCATCTATGCCAACCCCTCTTCTAGGGACAAAGAGATTGTAGTCTCATAGGAACTATATGACTATGGTCATACAGTGAATTATGAGTAGAACCAAGACTAAAACCTTAGTCTCATTAGTTAATATTGCTCAGTGCATTTCTACATTCTTATCCTGTACCTACTATCTGTTTGTCTTCTAGGTATTTTTCTAACTTAATTGTGCCACTCTCCTGAATTTTGCCAAGTATCCCAAAGTGCTGACAACCCATGCTCAGATGGAAAACCCATGCAGTTGAGCACACTAAGATGCTTGGAATTGTCTTGTCTTTTTGTCCCCCAGGCTGCTGTAGGGTAAAATTGTCTAGAGCTCTCTGTTGTTATGTGAGATCTTTTGATGAAGTTCACTGACAAATTTTAGTGACACTTAGTTTTTGTGGTTTTAATGGTGGTAGATTCAGTTTAAACTAATTAGAGTTTAATGGTCTACCTGAGGTCAGCATCTCTTTCTTTTAAGAATTCAGTGTGCATGCTTACGCACTAAATCCCCTGCATAGCATAAAGAGGGATCTACTCTTTAGTTGAAGAGATTCCATATTTTTGTGAATCAGTGTCCATGGCTCATCTAAATCCATGAAAGTAATAGCCTATAACTTACAAACAGAAGAATATTGGACTTCTGGGATCTGAGAGAGAAGGGACAGTGGAAGGAAGTCTTCCTCCTTCTCTTTTTTCTTACCTACCTCCTTTTTTTAAGAAAAAAAAAAAAAGCCCTCCCTTCTTCATGATGTTACGTGCTTGCTTCTTGGATGACCTTAATATGTTTGTTTCAGCAATCTTGCTTAAGCTTTTTCACACTGTGGATAGATTTTCTCCTGGCCATCTTCCATGATCCACCCCCCATCCCACCCCCCTTATTTCTCATTTACTCCACCCTCTTTTTTTGGAGTCTGTAAGTTGGAAAATAAAATATCTGGATTTGCATTTACTCCATGATGTATTTTGGTCATTCTTTCTGTGTTCTTCCTCCTTCTCAACCTGTTCCCTGTAAAACACTTGATTCATTTTTTAGGACTGAAGCCAGAAGTCTAACTTGTATATGGTGTCTAGAGCTTGGGCAGGATGATAGGGAGGTAGACCTGTACTGCAGCTGTGGATCTCTGGGTATCATCTCTCCTGAAAGGGCACCAACAAGGCCATCAGAGAGCTTCTCTGGAAAAATAGCAAAGGAAGCCCTTGATGGTCTCTGAATCTCTACTGCAGTGCCTAAAGTTTTATTGTTCTTGAAGAAGTCTGCACCTTTGTAATCTGTCAAGGATTTAGTGGAACTGGTTTTGGTTTTGGGGGGGTGGGGAAGGGACACGAAGAGGTCTTATCATTCTTGAGTGATTGCATGGCTCAGGAATGGGATTTGGATGAGAAGGGCAGCAGAATCCATGTCTTGACATCTTCATTGGTTGTCTTAGCCTTTCCCTTTGTCTGCTTACTAAAGAGGTTGTTATATTGTCTCCTAACTTTTGGGGAGACTTTCTTCTTATAAGGAGAGAATAAAGATATGCCCATCAGTCTGTGGACGCTTATCTGTTGCTACGATGCTAAACAGGTTTCAGTGGAGCTTCCAGACTAAGACAATCAAGACAGAAACACCTGAAGATCTGCTTCCAAAAATCAGCCAATGAAAACCCCGCAGTTCATGGGCATGGTGCAGGATTTGCAGCATTTTGCTCAGTTATGTAATGGATTTCCATGTGTGGGAGGCTGACTCAATGGCAGTTAGCCTACTATCGTATGTAGAGTAAGAAGCACAGGTCTGAGGAAGTCCCAGAAGGTATAGTATATACTTGAGGGTCAGGGTAGGGGCGTGTTCAGTGAGCTAATCACTGCCAGACAGAGCAAAGAAAGTCCCAGAGTGGTCTCCTTCTGACTTTTTCACTCTGAAGACTGTGTATCACAGTGAGTTAGTCCTGTGGCGGATTCTTCTTGCATTGAGATACTGAGATGCCTTGCCCTCGTCACTGTACTCTGTGTGGTTCTCCCACATTGTCAGGTCTGCCAATGACACAGGAATATCAGCTTTGATAATTTTGCATGCGCTGCAATTCACAACTCTTTGTCCTTTCTCAATTCACCACTCTATACCTTTATCTCTGTTATCCAAATCCTACTTTTTTAACTTTCTCTAAAAATGTCTTCATCCTGTGTGGCCTCAGTCAGAGTTAATCACTTTGTATTTACGCACACATCATCTTCTGTGACTACGAAAGTTTTGCTTCTTATGATATTGCTCCAGCTTTTACTGTCATTTACTGAGCACATAATGTATGTGCGGCACTGTGTGTGTGTTTGTGTGTGTGAGGTTTTGAATGATTATCTTCTAGCGGTAATTTCAAGCAGCCCTGCTTTCACAGTTATTTAAGTGTAGGGCTGCTAACTGCAAGGTCATCAGTTCACACTCACCAGCAGTTCTACTCTATCTATAAGTTCGCTCTGAATTGGAATCTACTCAGTGGCAATGAGTGAGTAAGCAATAACTATGAAGCAAGGTTTTTCTTCACATAAAGAAAAGGAAGCTTGCAGAGGGAAGGTGACATTCTCTGGGTTTTATGGTAAGTCTTTGAACTCATGCTGTTGCCTTAACCAGTGTTTTCTGCTGCTTGTCCTATTCATGGTATGAATATGTGATGCATGGTCAATATGAAAGAAATCAATGAAAAAGCTAAAAACCCATTGCCGTTGAGTAGATTTTGACTCATAGTTATCCTATAAAATAGAGTAGATTGCTCCATAGTTTCCCACTCTTCCATGGATTATCTGGTGAGTTTGATTGACCAATCTTCCCCGTAACAGTCAGTCACATAAATGGTAACTCGATACCATATTATGGCGATACTGCTCTACTTCTAAACGATTATAATTGTTGTTTTCCCCCTTTCAGCATAAAAAGTCACTTTCTTACTCATCCCTCTGTTCTCTTGGTTCTTACCATGTTGTTGTTGTTAATCGCCTTTCAGTCAATACTGACTAATAGAGAGCCTGTATAGGGTTTCTGAGGAGCAGCTGATGGGTTTGAACCAGGGGCATTGTGGTTAGCAGTCCAGTTCTTATTCTACACCAGATTCTTATCATACTACTGTGTTTATAGTAGAAATGGCTGTGTAATGAATGGTTGGTAGTTTATATCCTTTACCCATACTTATTCAATCGTATACTGAGCACATATATCGGTAGTTTCATATGGATCAACATATATTTTTGTGGTTGTTGAGTAGCTGGGTGGGTGAATGTGTACTGCGCAGTAATTCTTCTCTCGATATGTTGTTGTTGAGTACTGTTGAGTCGGTTCCAACTCATAGTGATCCTGTTTAGGGTTTCCGAGGAGTGTCTGGTGACTTTGAACTACCGACCTTGTGGCTCAAACTGACCTTGTGGTCCAGTGCATTATCCCATAGTGCCATATCAATCCTAGAATATTGCATCTTTGTTTTAAGGGACTTCATTTTTTTTTTTTTTTTTCTGTAATTTTGAGTTTTTCTTGCAAGTTTGCCGACTTTAAAAACAATCTTTTAAAGTTTTTATAAGAAGAAATTGTCTTGTATGTATACATTTTGAAGACAAGTAAGGGGGAAAGTTCAGGCATATCCAGATGTACTTTTGAAATTACAAATGGTATCTCTTCAAAATAAGAGGGAGTCTTGGTGTGCTGTTATGGGTTAATGTGCCAGACTGCAAAGCCATTTAAACTGCAAGTTCAGCAGTTCAAGCTCACCAGCTGCTCCTTGGAAGCCCTATGCAGGGCTGCAATGGGTTGGAAAGGACTGTATGATACTTAACAACAACAACAATAAACTAAGAGTCCTGGTGTGATGCTTTAGGATAAGCACTTGATCTCAAGGTTGGTTTGAACCACAAGGCTGGCAATTCAAATTCACCTGCCTCTCCTCAGAAACACTATAAAGGGTTGCTGTGCATTGGAATTGACTCAATAGCACTTAACAACAATAAAATAAATACAATAAATGTGCAAATTCTTTTATATTTAATTGAAATATTATCAGGGCATTTATCTTTGCTTGACAACATTTTTTAGAAGACATCTATTACCTGGTGTTTCCACTAGTATGAGGAACACTGTAAATGAACAAAAACTAAAATACAGAAATTTTTAAAATGTTTAAATGGTATATACTTTAAAATGTATATTATTCTTTATTTTTTATTCATGAAGAGCATTCCTCATCACTAGTGGAATCACCAGGTATAGTAGGTATCTTCATTCCCTAGTGCTGCCTTAACTTAATCCCAAAGTCGGTGACTTTAAAGATCATAAATTCATTTTATTACAGTTCCAGAGGCTAGAAGTCCAAATCAGGATATTGGTAAGCTCATTCTTTCTGAGGACTCTGAAAGAGGGCAAGTTCCATGACTGTCTACTAACTGTGGTTTCTGCTGACAATCCTAGGCATTCCCTTGCTATTTGTAGATATGTCTCTCTGTATGACTGTTTCCCTGTATCTTCTCAGAAGGGATAAAGACCTACCCTACTTCAATATCACCAATTCAAAATATCTGGTAACATCTCCTTTGAAAAATCCCATTTCCAAGCAACGTCCTACTTACAGGTAGAGGGGTTAAGATTTCAACATATTTGCGGGGGTGTAATTTAATCCATAACAGTTCTATTAAAGTGTGACTCAGTGATTCCTGGGTCTTGTGCGTGGGCTCATGCTATTCTTTGCCTTTAGTACACATTCTCCTCCTATTTCCAGTTCTTGACATCTTTTAGACATAGCTTAAAAGTTGACTTTCAGGAACTCCAACAGCAAAGACAGAAAAAATAGAACTAATGGAGATCACTTGGTCGAACTATTTTTTTGTGGAAATATACAAACTGTGATCTGGAGACTGTAAATTATTTGCTCAGAGTGGTATAGCTCATTGGGTCTGCATACTACACTGTAGTGAGAATTGTTCTTTGGTTCACATAACCTCTTTTATACATATTGGGCAATTTTTATACCACTGTGCCTTTTTTAAAGATTTATTTGTAAATGAGCTTGTGTCCTTTATTATCATTTACCCATACTTATTCAATCTGTATACTGAGCACATAATCCTAGAAGCTGGATTATATGAAGAAGAGCGTGACATCAGGATTGGAGGAAGACTCCATAACAACCTGCAATATGCATAAGATGCAACTTTGCTTGCTGAAAGTGAACAAGTCTTAAAATACTTACTGATGAAGATCAAAAACCTCAGCCTTCAGTATGGGTTGCATCTCAATGTAAAGCAAAGAAAAGTTCTTATACCTGGAGCAATAAATAGCATCATGATAAATGGAGAAAAGATTGAAATTGTCGAAGACTTCATTTTGCTTGGATCCACTATCAACATTCATGGAAGCAGGAGTCATTCCTAATCAAATGATATTGCATTAGGCAAATCTGTTGTACAAGGCCTCTTTTAAGTGTTCAAGAGCAAAGATACCTGTTTGAGGACTAAGATGAGCCTGACCCAAGCCATGGTATTTTCAGTAGCCTCATATGCATGTGAAAGCTGCACAATGAATACTGTAGAAAAATTGGTGCATGTTGAAAAAGAATATTGAAGGTATCATAGACTGCCAGAGAACACACAATTCTTTCTTAGAAGAAGTTCCTTGAATGGTCCTTAGAATCCTGAGGCAACATCTCTTATGTTTTGGACCAGGAGGGACCAGTCCCTAGAGAAGGAAATTATGCTCGGTAAGGTAGAGGGTTAGCCATAAAAAGGAAGACCCTAACAAAATGGACTGGGAGAATGGCAGCAGCAATGGGCTTAAGCATAACAACAATGCTTGAAGATGGCAAAGGACCAGGCAGTGCTTTATTCTATTTTTCATAAGGTTGCTGTGAGTCAGAATAGTCTAGATGGCACTAACAACAGTCTTCAGTCACCTTTGAATTTTTGGAGCCAGGGACAAACACAATGCTTAGCAAGATACCTGACATGTAGTAGGTGCTCAATAATGTTTCTAGAATTGAATTTTAGAATGAAACCATGAGCATTTAAACTTGTTTATCTAAGCATACTTTCTAACTTCTCTGCTAATAACTAGGCTTTGTGGGTTTGCTGCACAGAGCCCTTGCAGTGTACTGATTAAGCACTTGGCTACTAACTAAAAAGTTGGCAGTTTGAACCTGCTAGCAAGTCTGTAGGAGAAACATGTGGCAGTCAGCTTCTGTAAAGATAACAGCCTTGGACTGGGTCATTTAAGTTATAATCTGCCTGACAGGATCACTATGAATTGGAATCCATTTGAAGGCAGTAAGTTATAATTTTGTAGTTCAACCTGTGTGTTTGAAGTCCTATTACACTAGTGGAAGAAGTATAGCCAGAGTGCTCCTTTGAATCTAGTATGACAAGACACGTCTCTGGTACTTCGGACATGTTTTCAGGAGGGACCAGTCCCTTGAAAAGTACATCCTGCATGGTAAAGTGGAGGGTCAGTGAAAAAGAAGATAACCTCCAATGAGATGGATTGCATAGCGATGACAGAAATGGACTTAAACCTAAAAATTGTGAGGATGGTGCAGGTAGGGCAGTTTCTATTCTATCTTTCATAAGGTTGCTGTGAGTCAGAATTGACTTGATGGGGTATCTAACAACACTATTAATGTGTAGATTCCTAGAGTGTTTTTATATAGGAGTTGTTTACTCATTGCTTTCTTGAAGTTACTGATTACATTTCTCACTTTTATATTATGTCTGCAATCTCTGGGGTTTACATTCTTCTTTTTTAAAGCTGACTGTAAAAGTGGATAGGGACCACATGCTTTCCACATCAACTTATATTTATATGATACCATATGCTATAATTTTCTTTTATAATGCATCCTGCTAATAATCTTTCTCTACAGGGTTTTTTGCATACTTAAAAGTGAGGCATGCTTTATCCCTATTAGTAGGTTCTTTGACCATTGGGTTCTTTGATTTTGCTCCCATTCTCTCTCTCTTTTTTTTTTTTTCAGACGTATTTCTTCAGCTGTCTTTGCACACCTTCATTTCTGAATGCCTTCCTGTGTCCAGCTCTTATGAGTCTTTTTATCATTATTTAATTTTGTCTCCAGACAGAGTTTACAGAGTTAATGTCTAATAATTTTTGACAAAATGATGTTGGTATATAGGTATGATTTGGTGTCTTTACTCGGTTACTCTGATGATGAAGTCAGGATAATGCTGTTTTTCTTCTTGTGGTTTTCAATGTATAAGGTTTTAGTATTCTTTGTCCAGTCAGAGGGATCCCCTCTCTGCTCCAAGTTTACAGAAGCGAAAAGCCTTAGACTTTGATGGTAAACAGTGTATAGAGGTTTCCTGTATTAGTAATACATTGCTTTTCTTAGAGGGCTTTAAATTTTTACTATTGTTACTACCATGGAACCAGAGTCTCTCTCTTTATTTCTCACATGCACACACACATAGATAGATAGATAGATAGATAGATAGATAGATAGATAGATAGATAGATAGATAGATAAACAGACAAAATGAAATTTGGTAATATTTTACCTAACCATTATAATAGCTAATTATACAGGATAAATGGGTACTTGGAAGTTGTAAATTTGGAGTTGAAATCTATGAAGCTCTTTTTAAAAAACATTTTGACAAGTTTTCGAATAAAGCCAATCCATAGGGTGCAAATGTTTTGCAACTCCTTTGCTTGTGCCTTTGTATAGCCCTTCATAGTTTATCTAGCATTTCCATACTCATTATTTTGTTTGCTTTTAATTCTCAAAAGATTTCTTACTGTAGCTCTCTTAGTTAGGAAGTAGAACAGATACTGATTAGTAAATCAACCAAAGTGGATCATTATGAAAGAATCGTGCAACTAGTAAACAGGCACAGATAGGCCATGGTACCCAGAGCAACTAGTAAACAGGCACAGATAGGCCATGGTACCCAGAGCTCTCACTGAGCTTCCTGTTTATCAGAGGTTGGGCTTATAGCCTCAGGTCTTGTCTAATTCCATAGTTTTTGTTTTATGTTTTTTTTCTTCTCATTGTATATACTTTTGCTTTGAAATAAATTTCACAGTGGACTCTTCATAGACAGTTGTATGTTGTTGTTGTTGTTATGTCCTATGGAGTTAGTTCCAACACACAGTGACCCTGCACAGGGTTTTGGAGGCTGTAAATCTTTATGGGAGCAGAAAGCCTCATCTTTCTCCCATGGAACAGCTGGTACTTTCGAACTAGACTATTTTATACATCTGCATAAAATAAATAAGACTTTTGTTTTTTAAGCTTTGCCTTCATTACTTCACTTATGATAACTCATCACTATAGAGAAGGCTGTTGTTATGTGCCGTTGAGTCGGTTCCAACCCATAGCGACCCTGAACAGGGTTTACAAGGCTGTAAATCTTTACGGGAGCAGAAAGCCTCATCTTTCTCCCGTGGAGCAGTTGGTAGTTTCAAACTGCTGACCTTGTGGTTTGCAGCCCGATTTGTAACCACTACGCTACCAGAGCTTCTTATAGAGAAGCCTTATAGAGAAGGCTAGATGAAATTCATTCTTTTAAATGGAGTTCCTAAACTTAAGACTTTTTTTTTTCTATCCTTTGCAAGGCCTGTCTATGCTATCTACTCTCGTGAGGTTATCAGTTCATTTCATAGAGGTAGAATAGTTACAGATAACTGCTAATATGGGGTCGACATGGTAACTAACAGAGTGCTGTAATGAACAGCTGAGTCTGCCATGATGGAGGAGCAGCCAAGCTTGTTTTCTTTCTGCTTTTGTGCCAAGGCTATTTTTTATGCCTTTGTCATAAAGTCTTTGAGCAAGAAAAGAGTTTGAAAATAATCTATCCTAGTTCTTTTCTTTGCCAGATGTGAAAACTCAGTCTGAGAGGGGAGGGAGTGGCTTGTGCAAGGTTACCCAAGTCTTTAGGGCTGAACTGGGTCCAGAAACCATTTCTTTTGACTGTGCTCATTCTATTTCCTCAGCAATTTTTTTGTAGAAGAGGCAAGCCAGGGACTTGATTCTTAGGACTTGGTGAGTCCTGGAGTACTGAGATTTGATGAACTCAACATAAGTGATGTAAAGACATGTATTCTGGCCTGATGTTGCTATTTGCCTTTAATTCTGGCTCTGAATCACGGTGGCCCAATGCACACCATAACAAAACATTAATGAACCTGTGATAGGTTCATTACAGACTGGACTGTTGGTATCCATAGACTTTTCATTGGCTAATTTTCAGAATTAGATTGCCAGATCTTTGTTTTAAGACAGATGATAACCGTTTTCTCAACTGTTCTAAAATGTGAGGGAAACTGATGGCCACCTATGGCAGAATATTAAAGGAATAACTTAGAATGGATTTTCACCATCATTTTTGTGTTGGACACCACTTCATAGTTTAAGGTACTCCGCTGGGCTGTGAACCACAAGGTCAGCCGTTCGAGCCCAGCAACCACTCCACAGACCAAAGATAAAGCTTTCTTCTCCCCCAAAAAATTACAGCCTCAGAAACTATGAGTCGGTATTTATTCCACAGCACTTAACAATAACAACAACTCTTTTTCTTACTCTTCACAAAATGTTTTTTCTCTTTTAACATGGAGTAATAAGTGTTGTGTTGGTGTGGCACTGTAGGGTAAGCACTGGACTGCAAGGTTGGTTTGAAGTGCGAGATGGGTTGTTCAAACTCACCAACCACTTTTCAGAAACCCTATACAGGGTCGCTGTGAGTTAGGACCAACTCAGTGGCACTTAACAACAACAATAAATGTTGTGGTTGTGTGTTGCTGCCTTGGTTCTGACTCATAGCAACTCTGTACAGGATTTCCGAGGCTGAAAATCTTCACAGAAGCAGAAAACCTAATCTTCCTCTCACAGAGCAGCTGGTAGATTCAAACTGTTCACCTTGTAGTTAGCAGCCCAACTCATAACTACTATCCTACCAGGGTTCTTTGAAATGATAAATGTTTTTGTTATTGTTAAGTGCCATCCAGTTGCTTCTGACTCATAGTGAATCTGTAGAGGGTTTCTAAGGAGTGGAGGGTGGGTTTGAACCTCTGACTTTGTTATTAGTATTTTAATGCTTACCCTACAGTGCCATGCTAGGAATCTGGAGTAATAAATTGTTGTTATGCTCTTGTGCTGTCGAGTCAATTTCAATTCATAGTGACCCTGTGTAGGGTTGCTAAGGAGTAGCTGGTGGGTTTGAACTGCTGATCTTGTGTTTCACAGTCCAATGCTGATCCGACAGCACCATGCCAAGAGTCCTAAATATGAATAGTAATTAAAGGGTAAAAAGTTATGATAGGACAGCTATGAACTTTGAACAGCTATAGCTAAATATTTAGGGTTAGAGTTGGCTCTCCTTTTTATGTGGTCCTTTAGTCACTGTTTTTCATCATGAAAGATGAAGCTTATCTGTTACTTTGGAGGTTTAGATGAGGCACATCTTCTTGTAGTCCAAACAGTTTTGCTAAATTACAGGCAATCACAGAAGAGCAAATGTAACTTCTCTGACATATGTTATAATTACACAAGGTATGTCATGAGGATGGTCACAAATTTACTGAAACATCAGGAACTCTAATGAGACTCAGGTTTGACTGGCATGACCCTTTTCTGGTTCAGGCTAAGCATCTTGAGCTTCATCTATCACTGTGGCGTGTCGTACATGAGTTTTAATTTTCAGATCCTCAAGGGGAAAGAAAGGACAAGCTGTTCATTCATTAAAGGATCAGATAATAATTGTATTAATTTGCTACATACATTGCATCGACTTGAAGAGAAAATTACTTCTGATTTTTTGTATGACATCAGATCTTGCCAAATATGTATAGGCCTTATTGACACACAAAACAGCCAACATGAAGCACTGATTCATGCTTAGGGCATTGACATTTAAATCTCAATTCCACTTGTTGACCTTGGATGTAACCCCTGCCACCCTGTCTCCAGCTCCACCACTCCCCTTGCCTTAGTTATCCAGTGCTGTTTTAGCAGAAAGACCACACATGGATTCCTTTGGAGGCTAGAAGTACAAATTCAGGGTGCCGGTCCTAGGGAAAGCCTTTCTTTTCTTGGTTGACTCTGGAGAAAGGTCCTGTCTCCTTTCTGCATCTATAAACCCAGCATTCCTTGGAGATCTTCATGAGTTTTGGCTTCAACCTTTCCCAGGATCTAACAGCTTCACAGTGCAGAGGTCCAAAGGATACACTCTACTCCTGACTCTTCTTTCTTGGTGATAGTAGGTCCCTCTTTCTCTTCTAACTTCTCTCTTCTAACTTCTCACTCCTTTTGTCTCTTGTAGGATAAAAGGTAAGGAGCTCTGGTAGCATAGTGCTTAATAATTGGGTTGTGAACCTTAAGGTCAGCAGTTCGAAACTACCAGCTGTTCCACAGGAGAAAGATGAGGTTTTTTGCTCCCGTAAAGATTTACAGCCTTGGAAACCCTGTACAGGGTCGCTATGAGTCAGAACCGACTCCACAGCACATAACCAACTAACCAACCAACCAAGGAAAAAAGGTGGTGCAGGCAATACCCCAAAGGAAACATACTTTCAGTTGGTTGGCTGCTTATAGAAGAGCTACTCATGGAAGGAGCTCTGGTAGCGTAGTGGTTATGAATCTGGCTGGTAACCTCGAGGTCAGCAGTTCGAAACTACCAGCAGTTCCGCGGAAGAAAGATGAGGTTTTCTGCTCCCGTAAAGATTTACAGACTCAGAAACCCTATACAGGGTCACTATGAGTCAGAACCGACTACATGGTACTTAACAACAACAATACACTCATGGAAGTGATTATGTTATATTGGATCTCATCATGTAGGATTGTTGTTGTTGTTAAGTACCGTGGAGTCGGTTCTGACCCATAGCAAACCTGCACAGGGTTTCCGAGGCTGCAAATCTTTACGGGAGCA
Source organism: Chrysochloris asiatica (assembly GCF_000296735.1). Taxonomy (NCBI): domain Eukaryota; kingdom Metazoa; phylum Chordata; class Mammalia; order Afrosoricida; family Chrysochloridae; genus Chrysochloris; species Chrysochloris asiatica. The sequence continues at coordinate 5,183,348 of NW_006408695.1, read as the reverse complement.
GAAAGCCTCATCTTTCTCCTGCGGAACAGCTGGTAGTTTTGAACTGCCGACCATGAGATTAGTAGCCCGATTCGTAACCACTACAGTATCAGAGTTCCTTTCATGAAGAATTATTATATCTTAAATGCCAAATCACTGAGAATCTTGTCCCTATCAAATTGCCACAAAACCTTAACTATCACACTCACTTCCACAGTTTCTTTAATTTATAAAATTAACTGGTAAAATTAATTATAAGATTGTTGTGAGGATCATACAAAATACCCACCCACCCACTGCCATCAAGTACCCTGTAGAAAAGAGTAGAACTGCCTCATAGGATTTCAGAGGCTGTGAATATTTATGGGAACAGACTGCCTCATCTTTCTTCCGTGTACTGGCTGGTGGCTTCAAATCACTGACCCTTTGGTTAGCACTTTAATACTTACCCCGCTGTTCCTCCAAAGCTTCTTATACAAAACAATAAATGTGAAAATATTTATAAACTATAAAATGTCATATAACCTTAAGGGATTGTTACCAGCTTAAATGTTTACTTAAAACTGTTGTTGGTGCCAGATATTCGTCTAGGTACTAAAGTAGTAATGGCAGTGAACAGAACATAGAATAATTCATGCTCTCATGGAATGTGCTGTCTTGGTATAATAGGAAACATGGTTATTATTAATAATAGGTAATATTGGTGAAATTATAAAATTCACCTTATTTAATAAATATGTTATATAGTCCCTTGTATGTTTTTATTAATAATTAGGTTAATTAACGTCTTTCATAACTAGTGGTGCCTACTGTTAATTTCTAATGATGGTAATAGGAATCAGTATTTTATAAAGTAAAATTATAGATCTAGGGTGTTATAGATTGAGTTGTGTTCCCTAAAAGCATGTGTTGCAAAACCTGAACCTATGCGTGTAGTTCCAATGCCATTTGGGAATGAGTTGTCTTTGTTATTTAATGGGACAAGATTAGGATAGGCTATACCTTGAATCAGTATCTTTTTTGTTTTGCATTTAATGTTTTATTGTGAATTATGTGATAGTTTACATGAGAGAACATTAGTTTTACATTCATCCTATTGTATATCATTTCATTGCCATGGTTACAATCCCCTCCATCCATCATCAACCAATCAAAGGGTATACCCTACAAGCCTGCCCCCCAGTTGTCAGCACACAGCCCCTCTCCCTCATCTGCTGTGCCTCCATCTCTGGAGTCACTGCTTCTCTGGGTAGGTTCCCACTCTCTACTCTAACCCCCTGTAGTCCCAGGGACCTCTGCTCCTAGACTGGAAAGTTAATCACTCTCCTCCTTACTACAAAACGTCTACTTTTACATCCCTAGCCCTCACAATCAGTCCTGATAACAGTTATTCACTATTGTATCACAAGAGACCTATCCCCATCTCCTTTCATCAGCCCCACCTAGACAGATTGGATACTACTCAGGGGAGATTCAACCTTGTTCCATGCCCTCTGGATCTAGGTTCCCTCTTGAAAGCTTGTAAGCCAGTCACTTCTTGCCTTTGTAGACCCTCCCCCCACCCCCACTTTGGATAGCCAATCCAAGTTGCCCATCCCTGTCTGCTCTGTGTATGGAGGGGGTGGGAATGATCTTTGCTGTAAAGATTTTTTCCCTCTTTTAATTTACTGCATCCATAGATGTAGGCCAAGTTCATCAAATTGTATCAGATTACTATTTTTTTCCTCCTCTTTCTTCTTCTAGTTGAGATCTGATCATCCAGTCATTGAAGCCAGGCCAAGTGGGTATTATCTGCAAGTGTGGGTGTTCTTGTGCATACGCCCTCTCTTCTTACCAGCTGGACGCTTCACTCTCCACTCTAGTCCTCTGTGGCTATGTCACTGACTTTGGGCCCAAGAGTCCCCAAGTCTTGCCACACTGCTGGCTAACCAGGTCTTCACTGGAGTTCACAGAAGTCTATTGAACGTTATAGGGCTTAGCTCACCGCTTCATTGCTGTTTTTCCCTCACTTCCCCTTGTCGGTGACGAACGCGGGCAGATATCAGAGCATTGAGTCTTAGTCTGAATCAGTATATTTTGAGATATAAAGGAGATTAAATAAAGGAGCAGAAGAGAGATGGGATAATACAGATGCTGAGACATATGGAAATCTCTAAGTAACTAGGAAGCAGAAGCTTCAGAGACACGGACCTTCCCAAAAACTAACAAAGAGAGAAATTCTTGTCCTAGACTTGGCACACTGAATTTGGACCTCTAGTTTCCTAATCTGTAAGAAAATAAATTTCTGTTTGTTACAGTTATCCATGTATGGTATTTCTGTTTTTGCAGCAGTAGATAAGGCAGAATTTGGCACTGGGAGTTGAGTGCTGCCTTAAAGGAACGCTAAAATATGAGTGGTTTTGCAATTAGGTAATAGGTATAGGCTAGAAGAATTTTGTTGTTGTTAAGTGCCATTGAGTCACTTCTGACTCATAGCAATCCTCTATAGTGTTTCCAAGGAGCAGCTGGTGAGTTTGAACTGATGACTTTGTATTTTACCCCAACCTTTCAGTGCAGTGCTTTACCCTTCAGCACCACACCGGAAGCTGCTTCATGATAAAAGCTTAGATTATCTTGAAGAGCATATTGGTAGAATGATGGATATCAAAGATGGTCTAATGAGGTTTCAGTAAGAAGTAGCAGAGTTGTAGAGAAAGTTTCTGTCTTCTTAGGGAATAAGTCTGTGTGGTGTCAACAACAGAATGTTGCTAGAAATGTAGTTGTTAAGTGGGCTTCTGGTGAGGCTTTAAAAGAAAATGATGGCCATGTGATTGGACAGTGAAGAAGGGCCAGTGCTTTTTATGCAGTGCAAAACAGCTTATCTGAATTATGTTCAAATGTTTAATGGAAGGTAGAAATCGCAAGTGATGAACTTGGATATTTGGCGGATGAGATGTCTAAGGAAGATCTTAAAAGGGCCATGTGGTTTTTCCATGCCACTTACAGTAAAATGTGAGAGGAAACAGATGGACTTAAAAATGAACTGTGCAAAATGAAAACAGAGTTTAAAGATTTGGAAAAGTCTGCGGAACAAACTAGGCACATGTATCTTAGAATGGTTGCCAAGGATGTGGCTACACAATCTTTTGTTAAAGAGATTAAGTCTGTGACTGATGGATCTAACCAATGACCACAGCAGAACACCCATCAGCTTAGGCAGGAAACATGCAACAGTATTTATATGTGCTGTCCTTTAAGAAAAGAAAAGGATTATCCCTAGAGTAGTTCATTGATCAGCAGAATTGTTGAAGGAGACATTACAAATAGAGCCTTCTTGGTTTCAAAGATTGGAGCCACTGTGTCCTAGATCCTAAAGGTTGGGGCCACGGTTCTCTAGGTTTCAGAGTTGAATCCTTTCCAGCTTGGTTCTGGAGTGTGGGGCGGGTGCTTAGGTATGCCAATGGGATGGGCTACCTCTCAAACCAGTAGGGCTACCGTGTCTAAGGGGCAGAAGCATGAGGACTGGAGCTTCATAGGTGCTTTTGCTGCTTAGGTGGACTATGAAAATAAGGTTGCCCAAAGCCAAGGGAGCAGAGTTGTCCTAGTGGGCCTGGAGGGCAGAGCTAAAACCAAGGGCCAAGTGGTCTTCACTCACAGTACAGAGAGCATGGCCACCACCTGGAGTCTAGAGGAAAGGACGCTTTCTCAGGTGGTCTCAGAGAACACAGGATAATTTTTAAGACTTGAGAGCTCATTTAAATTGTTATGCTGGGTTTTCGACTTACTTGATGCCCATTCTCCCTTCTTTCCCTCCACTTTCTCCCATTTGTAATAGAATTGTCTACCTTGCGCCTGGTCCAGTGTTGTACTTTGCAGACTTGTTGTTTAGATTTCATAATGGAGGAAGATGGAGTATGCTTAAAATGTCACCCATATTTGATTTAGATGATTCAGAAGATGATATTTGGACTGTTAATGGTCCTAAACTGTGAAAACATAAATTTCAGTTTGTTAAAGCCACCAACTTGTGGTATTTCTGTTATAATAGCACTAGGTAACTGAGGCACAGGTTGAGTCTTAAAAATCATGCAATACAATTCCTTCATTTCCTTGATGAGGATACTGAATTCATTACTGTATTCCTAGGAAATAACAGGGCCTTTGTCATAGGAATGCTACGAATACTAAATGGATGTTATTGAATACAATTATGATCCTAGGTCAAGAGACTTGGAGAGGTTGGTGGTTTATTCAGCAATGTCAGACAGTCCGTGGTAAACCTTAGTCCTGTTGATCCTTTTCATGACTGTCATGGTTCCCTATCATAGGTAATGTTTTGGTTGACTTGCTTAAAAGCTGGTGATAAACTTAAAATACCCAGACAGGATGGATTTAATGTTTTCAAACAATGAGAAGTTCATGTATTGTTGGCAAATCTCTCTTAGATAATAACCCATCAGTTTTATTAACTACTGAAATGTCTTCCATATAGGAAGTGATGCTTTCTTAACTTTTTATGAATTCAAAGATACAGGGATTGATGCTTTGAGGTGATTTCGCATCTTTTTCATTTATAAAATATAAATGTGCAATACTGTTATCTCTCTGTATTTTAAGGCTGAATAAATCTTGATTTTTTATGAAGATTAGAAATGTATGTTAAACCACAATGAGGTTGTCACTGTTATTGTTAAGTGTCACTTGTGGCTGTTAAGTGCCATTGAGTCAGTTCTAATTCATAGTAACCCTGTATAGAGTTTCCGAGGAGTGGCTGTTGAGTTTGAGCAGCTCAAACTGATCTTGCGGTCCAGTGCAGTATCCTGGAGCACCACACCAGAACTTCTATTATTGTTTTCAGTTGTCATTAACTTTTTTCTGACTCATAGAGACCGCTTGTATGCAGAATAGAACTGCCTAATAGGTTTTCAAGAAAGCATAGTGCCACTCCTGTTTTCTAAGATTCCTCTGGGTAGATTCAAACTTCCAAACTTTTGGCTAGTAGTCAAAGACTGCTTAACTTTTTGTCTCAGCTAGTGAGCCTACCCACCTATTGTTGCTCTTCTTGTTAAGAGCCATTGAGCCAGTTCTAACATATAACAACCTTGAATAGGGTTTTGAAGAGCAGGGTTTTGAAGTACTAAACTGTTCAAACCCACTGCTGACCTTGTGGCTACCAGTGTAGTGCTTATCCTACAATGTCACACTAGGATTCTCATTAGATCAGCTAACATTTAAATTAAAAAAAAAAAAAAAAAAGTGATAAAACCCAATGCTGGTAAAGATGCAGAGAAAATGGGTCTGTCGTACGTTTTGGTGCACTTAATGATATGATCCAGTAGTTGTACTCTTGAGCATTAAATCCAGAGAAATGAAAAGTTTTGTTCACACAAAGACCTATATGTTAATGCTTATAGGTACTTTATTTGTCATAGTAAATAATGGACACATTCCAAAACTCCTTACATAGGTGAAAGGTTAAACAAACTGGTATGTCCAAACAGTTGATTAATCCTACTCAGCAATTTAAAGAAAAAAACAAAAAAGAATGATTCGTACAAGCTGGGTTGACTTCAAGGACATTATGCTTAATGAAAAAAGTTGATTTCAGAAGGTTACATTTTATATTCCATTTTTAGGGTGTTATAAAAATGACACAATTGTAGAAACAGAACAGATTAATTGTCGCTAAGGAACAAGGTTCAAACCCAGTAACTTATACTTGGAAATCCTATGCAGGTTCTAACTGATAGTGACCCTGTATAGGGTTTCCGAGGAGTGATTGCTGAGTTTGAACCACCAACCTTGTGGTTCAAACTGACCTTGAGGTCCAGTGCTTGCTTATCCTATAGCAGCACACCAGGACTACTTAAATTTAAAATAACAATACCAATATTGTGGTTCTGGTGTTATATTACAGTTAGATAAGATGTTTCCATTGGAGCAAATTGGATGAAGGGTAAATGGTAACTCGACTATTTTTATAACAGCCTTTGAATTTATATCTATTTAAAATTAAGAAGTTAAATGATAAAATAAAATACAGGTGTAAAAATTAATTTATATATTGTTATTCTACTCAGTGTGCAGTCCCCACATAGCCTGAAATGCCGGCACCTCACATTGATGATCAGTGCTATAAAGAATCGTTTCAACCAGTGGTTTTTTGAACTGGCTAGTCATCAGAAATGCCTGGGAATAGTCTACAAAGGAATATAAATACAGATCCTGGGCCCCGTCTCGGCCCCATAGGGCATGAGCCCTGGGACCGAAGGAAGGAAGGAACTGCCTTCAAAGAGTCCTTGGTTAATTATGATTGATTTTCAGCCAAAGTTTAGGAACTGTTAGCAACTCTAGGGCCAATGTTTGAATGACCTAGCTTCTGTGAGTGGACACTTTCCTTTAGTTAATGATGGTGGCTTTTGATGTCTTAAGTATTTTTATTATGTGAATTTATGCAGAAAGTCAGGGACCCAAAGCATCCTTCACACTGCTATGTTTTTGCCTCTGTGCTTTTTTTGTCATAAACACCAATTTTCTGCATGTGTTGTCCCAACGAGTTTTTCTGTGGAATCCCAAACCAGAAGATAGAAGAAATACACTACCCATTCTTTAAGAAAACACAAAACAATAGAGTCTTCTAGTATGCCCTAGCAATGCCTAAGCATCTACATTATAAAATATACTTGCTATTGTGTTATGGAAATCTCAACTGATTTTGGGTGAAGGCAGGCCTATCTAAATCATCTATAAATGGATTCATTATGTATATTATAAAAATAATTCTGACACTGGAGCCTTTAGGCAAATATGCCAAATAAAGAAATCATACCCTGGAAGAATGATTGACCCAAGGAGCTATTTTAAAAAAAGAAAGTGAGACCCAGGATGTGGTATGGTATTTTTATCAGCCTTCTGTAAGTTTACTTTAGTCAGAGATGGGTTGGCTGAGAACAGCACCAGGGATGAACAGGTCAGTGGGATATGGCATCCAGAATTTCCTATGACTTTGCTCTTGTTTCCCATTCCTTACATTGCCCTGTATGTGAGTGCCTCTTAAAAAGAAAACACAATCTGCTAGTCAAGGTAGACATATAATATGTACTATAATGACCATAAAGTTTTTGTTAAATGCTGTCGAGTCAATTCCAACTCATAGCTGCCCTTTGTAAGGTTTCTGACACTATAAATCTTTATGGGAGCAGAAAGCCTCATCTTTCTCCTGTGCAACAGACCTGGTGATTAACCATCCAGTGGGCCATCCATAAGTTTGATCTATGTAAATTAAATACCATAAAATAATATGAAAAAATTCTGTGGGAAGGGTGGGGAAAAGTTTTTCACAAGATGGATCATCTGTGTGCCAGACAGAAAAAGTAGATATAGGAGAAAACATGTGTAAAAGCAGAGATAGATGTCCATTGTCATTTTAGCAGTTTTTTGCTGATGTCCTCAGGCAATGCCTCTAGGATTCTGGGAGTAGCTTTGCAAAGTGGGCCGAGTGACTTCACTATGGTTTCGCATGCTCTGTACCATACTTCTAAGATGAGTTTCAGGAAGTTGGGCAGCTACAGACAGAAACAAGAGCATATGGATTTTTCACACCCTGGGAATGGCAGGGAATACTTTCCTGATGGTTTTGGCCAGAAACATCACAGTATTGGATATTCTGTCCTTCCATCTCTCTCCAGTTCTCTATTAAGCTTTCAAATGGAGTATGTCAGGATCTTCACCTGTATATACAGATGATAAGATGAAGCCAAAACCCCAAACTGCCAATGAGTTGAGTCCAATTCATAGCCAATCTACAGGACAGAGTAGATCTGCCTACATATTTACAGAACCAGTCTGCCTCATCTTTCTCCTGTTGAGTGGTTAGTGGGTTTGAACTGCCAAATTTGTGGTAGCAGACCAATGCTTAACCCATGGCACCACCAGGGCTCATTTAAGGTGGAATGGAAAGGGGAAAAATTCCCAACAGACCTTAATTCACCCTAAACTTGTGCTAGAGTCCTGGTGTGGTGCTGTAGGATCAGCACTGGAATTTCAAACATAAGGTCTATAGTTCAAACCCATCAGCTGTGCCTCAGAACCTCTGTACAGGATCACCATGAGTTGAAACTGACTCAGCAGCACTCAACAACAGCAATGCTGAAACATTACCATAGTTGTTATTGACAAACATCTGAGTATTTTTTTCCCCTAAGTAAAATATTGATTAAAAAATAGAAAAACAATTTTATAATTCCATTTTAAGTGCCGTTGAGTCAGTTCTAACCCATGGCGACTCTGAATAGGGCTTCCTAGGAGTGGGTGGTGAGCTTGAACTGCCGACCTTGCAGTTCAAACTGACTTTGCAGTCCAATGCATTAACCCACAGCGTCACACACCAGGACTCCAGTAGTAGTCTTGTCAGCTGGATGTGCAAAACTTTTCGTGGATTTATTAGTTCTTATTGCATCTAAATTCCATTTTGCCTCACTGTATAATCATTTTCAGCTCATTCAGTCTTTATCATCTCTTTCCTTCTCCAGAGAGTTTCATGTACTCAAAGCAACAAGACCGGCAAAGGGCAAAGGTGGGATTTGAATCCTTGTCTCTGAATTCCATGTTATATAACTATAGTTATTATAACTATTGGGTTTTATGAAGTACTTCAGTTATAAAATTATATTCAAAAGAGATCTGTACATTATGGGATGTGCATCTAGAAATATGACCATTTGAGATGCTTTCATCCAATATGGCTCCTGTTTGATATGATTTTTTCATATCCCAATCTCTTCATTGTCTTGGGGCAATTCAAATACTTCGTCATCCATTTGTGGTGATTAGGGCTCATAATTGGTAGAATCAGTGAAAACACGTCCTTGCTCCTAAGCGTTTTATATTTGTGTTAGACCCTTGTCCCGTGTAAATGACCATTTGACTAACAATTTGCATCTATAAATTCCATTTGGGAGGTGACTCTATCTTTAACTTTTAGAGGATTCAGAAGGAAAAATTGACTTTCAGCCAGAGCAGTAGTGGATGGCAAGCTACAAAGAGGGAGGTTAAGGGGGTGGCACTTTAATGAAGTGGTTAATCGGGTAGACTGCAACATCAAGGGATCTGGGCTCAAGTCTTGCTTTACCTCTTGTCTTTTGAGAACTTGAGCTCCCTAGGTTAATTGGCTACTTCAACTCTCCCACTTTAAAATCTTCTTTTGCTTTAAAGGGATGTAGATGTATCTCAGAGAGCTGCTTTCAGGGTTAAATGAAACAGTAAGTTGACAGAGCATCTGCCACAAAGTAATGGCTGAATTAATGGAAGCTGCTTTACTATTGTTCCTATTATTAATATTATTATTACTAAAATAGTAATATTAGCTCTGGGAGTCATAATTCTTACTTTATTTCATTTTCATCTCTATAATTTTTAAATCCTAACTGTCCAAAAGGAACTCATACTGTTTATTTTTTTAAAATACCTTTTATTTATTATTGTGGTAATGTATTTGCTAATTAAGGTTTTAGGATAAGCTTACTTTATGTTTGTCTCTGCTGGAGATATGATGTGTTGATCATTTCCTTTGTGAATATACATAACACCTTTCTTAGAATGGGCTCAGTATTACTTGAACTGTATAAAAGTGCAAAATAAAACAAAGAGCAACTGAGTCTTGTTTATAGTGTCTCTCTGAAAATGATAATTTTTATTAGGGAATTAGCATTACAGATAACAGTGTAAACTAACCAGTTGTCATTGAGTTGATTTTAACTTACGATGACCTCATGTGTTTCAGAAAGAATTGCTTCATAGTCATTGTCAATGACTGTGGTCTTTTGAAAATCGATCTCCAAATCTTTGTTCTCAGACATATCTGGATTCAAGCTGCTAAAGTTTTAGTTAGTAACTGAATGAGTCACCATTTGTACCATCCAGGGAATCCTGATCACAATATAGGTGAACCCTATATAAAAATCCTGGTATGGTGCTGTAAAGGAGCTCTGGTAGCATAGTGGATTATGTTATGAGCCGAGCTGCTAACTGCAAGGTTACAGTTTGAGTTTACCATTAGATCTGCGGGAGAAAGATGCGGTTTTCTGCTCCAGTAAAGATGTACAGCCTTGGAAATCATATTCAGGGTCACCATGAGTTAAACTGACATCATGGCACATAGCCACCACCACCATGGTGCTGCAGATAATCTATAAAACAAATTAGTGCATTTATTGGGTTGTTTCTTTTTTATCTTTCATTTTTTGGAATTATCTAAATTAGGCAGAATCATTTAAAAACGTTCACTGCTATCAAGTCGAACCTGACTCAGAGACCCTATGTATGGTTTTCTGATGCTATAAATCTTTATGGGAGTAGACGGCATCATCTTTGCTCCTTCAAAGCTGCTAGTAGGTTTGAACTTTTTGGAGAGCATCCCAGTGCCCAATCCTCAGTGCCACCAGGACTCCTTAAGCATCGTTGTTGTTTAGTGCTGTTGAGTTGTTTCTGACTCATAGTGACCCTCTATAGGGTTTCTGATGAGCAGGTGGTGGGTTTAAAGCACCAATCTTGCAGTTCAAAATGACCTTGAGGTTGGGTTCTTATCCTACAGTGCTGCACCACACCAGGACTCCACCTTAAGCAGATAGCACCAGAAAACAAATGAATTAATTTAGGGAATTTTTTTCTTGGGTGCCATTTGTCTCAGGGATAATTGGCACTTAGGTAGTCTTCTGAAATTGTATGTAAATGTTTTCTTTGTATTTTTTTATCTTTGTCAGTGAAAGGGCTCCTAACATCATCAGAACCTCAAAGAGATTCTTAACATATTCATAGAAGTAACAATTCCTGCATAAGGGGCCATCAGCCTCTCAGGGTGCTACTTAAATAAAAAAACAGGTTTTCCTTTTTTATTTGTCAGATGTAGCAACTATTATCTGAAGATATTTATACAAGAGTATATGGAGAAGGGAAGAGGCCCGGCAGCATAATGGTTTATGAACTGGGCTGCTAACTGTAAGGTCAGCAGTTCGAATCTACCAGTGACTCCACTGGAGAAAGATGAGGCATTCTGCTTCCGTAAAGATTTACAGCCTAGGAAACCCTATTGTTGTTAAGTGCTGTCCAGTCAGTTCCAACTCATAATAACCTTGTATAGGTTTTCCAAGGAGCATCTGATGGGCTTGAACTTCTGACCATGTGGCTAGCAGTCCAGTGTTGAACCTACAGCACCCACCAAGAGTCTCAGAAGCACTATACAGTGTCCCTCACTGTGAGTTGGAACTGCTTTAGTGGCACACAACCACTATCACCACCACCATTTGGAGAAGAGGTTTTTCTGATATATTGTTGTTAAGTACTGACAAATTTGTTCCGACTCATTGCAACACTTATATAGGGTTTCCTGCTGAGTGGTTGGTGAGCTTAAACCTCTCACCTTGCAGTCCAGCACATTTACCCACAGAGCCACACCAGGACTTCAATAGTAATAATAGAAAGTATAATTTATGTATCATATAGTCTGTATTTTATATGCAGTTATAGCATAGTATATGGCTTATAAGCACATTCATTTACATTTTTACTTATTTATTCACGTAATAAAGATTTGCATACCTCCTCTAGGTAGTGCATAGGAGCTGCACTGAGAAAGGAAGAAGAATGATTTAGAATCTTTCCTCTGATAGAGAAGCCAGGCCGGGATACTTACCTTGTTTTACAGATTAGGAAGTTGAGGCTCAATGATGAAATTGCTTGTATCTAAACCTGCAGTTAGAAAGTACTCAAATTGGAAAGTACTCAAGAGGAAACTCAAGCATAACTCTTTTGGATCTGAATGAGTTCTTTATAATTGCAACATGCTTTCTATTGCTTAGCATATAACTATTATCCCTACATTTTTATTTATTTCTCTTCGATGTGAATTTAAAATGTCGTATTTGTTCCGCTTCCATTATTGCGGTTTTGAATGATGATTCCTCAGTACAGTGGCCTATTTTAGTGAACCACAATAGCTTGGGTAGAAAGAAAAAAAAAAAAAAGGATTCTACATACTCAGGAATGGAAAGCAGCCATCTTTTTATAGCTAAAATTGCAAACATCTGGCAATTACTCTATTCTACCTCCCTTCAAATAAGAAGAATCATCCCTTCAACTGGAGTCTGCCACTGTGTTTAATCAAGGCAGCTATACAAGCCTCAAGGAGTAATAGGTTTTGATTCAAGGAGGCCATTGCCTAACCCAGTTGGCCAGAGCGTCTTTAGAAAGTACACCATTTAATGCTCCCCTTATGCTACTGTGTTATATAATGATAATAATAATAGGATGACAATTAATGACTGTAGAATATCCCCTTTTGCCTTTCTGCCCTGGCTCATTTGTAACAGCTTTTAAAAATTTTTATTTTGAAAGTTATCTCTGGGTTAACTTTGCTCCTCTCTATCCCTAAAAAACTTTTTCTCCTGAACAGAGTGCTCAGCTCCATTAATACAAGCCATACTTGACTACTTGATTATATTATAAACTGGTCTAGTAAGATGTTAAAGGGGTACATTTCTTTTGAAGACCTAACAGTGATCTTTTAGTCACCCCATGTACCTTAGTATGGCCCCTAGTACCCCACCCTTATTTCTTGTTGTGATCATTGTTTCTGAAACTAGCTCTTCCCTCCCTGTCAAAAGTCAGCTCTGTTGGTAAGGGAAGTGAGAATGGCTGGTGGTTTACAATAAGGGCTGAGAGTCAGAACTTCTGCATTTTCTTGTGGGGCTAACCCCAGCTTTCACTCTGGCCTTGACCGATACACTTACCTTTCTATTCCCCAATTTACCTTTCTCTTCCTCTGGGCCACTGAAGGGTAGAAGTGGACCTTGCTTTCCCAGGGTATGCTGACCTTATTATTATGACTCCTTCTTGCTGTGGAGGATTTTGGCCAATAATCAGCAGTAATTGAGTAGGAACAGAAGAGATGTAGTAAGAAGAATCACAGTTCAGTGGCACAGTGTTTTCAAAAAACGGCTTCAAGTACTACAAAAATTTTTCTAGTTAGCATATTACAGTACTTGGAAGTCCTCGATGTTCAGTGGAGACCTTTGAGCTTATTTTGTGTGTGTTCTTCTAATGTTTACACCTCTGATAGAGCTGTGCATAGTACCTGAAAGCCACAGCTTTCCTATTGTGATACAAGTAAGTTTACTAGGTTTCCTCCTCTGTCAGTATCCCACAGTCTGACTGAATTTTATAAACCTAAATACAGTTTTAGGAAAAGTGAAGTCATGCCTTGAGTTTTATTTATGTAATTAAAATAATAATAAAAGAAAGAAAGAAAAGGAAGAAGGAAAAGAAAATGAACAGAACTTTTAATAACAGAACAGCTACAAGCATTTCATGCAGAACCAGGTTAGAGTAATAGTTTATGGAATCTCAAAATGAGTCAATCCTCTTTTCTCTCTTTTTCTGAGTCCCCTTTTCTAAAGTATCTGCATTCAATGTATTATTTATAGTACTACCATTTCTTGCTAGAATTCAAGCTCATTTATTGTAGCCAATGTTTTGACCCATAGGCTTTTATCCTCCATGACCGTGATAAAGTAGAAAAAGTTAAACCAGCCTGCCCATATTTCTGTTTTCTTTAAAGCTTTAAATCTACAAACTTTCTAAAATGTAGCCAGTCCTGTATTACAAGGGGCTTTACATGTCTATCAGTGAGTCTCTACCCTTAATGTATACCTGTGACGTGCAGATGACTCAGCCTTGCTTGCTGAAAGCATCGATGACTTAAAGTAGTTACTGATGAAGACCAGAGCCTGCAATAAGGATTAGACCTTAGCATAAAGCAAACAAAAATCCTCACATGTGGGCTAATAAGCAATATCATAATAAATGAAGAAAAGGTTGAACTTGTCAAGCATTTCATGTCACTTGGATCCACAAACAGTCTGGAAATAACACAAATCTGCAGTAAAAAGACCTCTTTAGAGTGATAAAAAGCAAAGATGTCATTTAGAAGACTTAGGTGTTCTTGACCCAAGCCATGATATTTTCAATCATCTCATATGCATATGAAAGCTGGACAATGAATAAGGAAGCCTGACCAAAAAAAAAAAAAAAAAATCATGCATTTGAATTAAAGTATTAGTGAAAAATATTAAATATACCATGGACTGTCTGAAGAATGTGTTGGAAGTACAGCCAGAATTGTCTTTGAGGGGAGGATGGTGAGACTTCATTTCACATACTTTGGACATGAGGAAAGACCGTGTCCTTGAGAAGGGCATCATGTTGGCTTGGTGTACAGTACAGGGTAAGAGACAAAGAGGAAGACCCTCAAGTAGGTGGATTGACACAGTGGCTGCAGCAATTGTCTCAAACGTATCAATGAGAGTGAGCATAGCACAGGACTGGGCAGTGTTTCTTCTGTCATGTGTAAAATCACTAAGTGAGGTGAAAACTGATAATGTCATCTCTGTCAAAAAAATTATCATGATCTGGGCCCTGTTTATCAGATTTTCTAATACTATTGGTCCAGAGAAGGAAGTCTGTGTTGTTTACTCTTAAATTCACCATGCCTGATATATGATCTGAGTCCTTGTGTGGTACTGTTGGATAAGCAGTGGACTCCTAACTGTAAGGTCGGTGGTTTAAAACCACCAGTTGCTCCCTGGAAACCTTCTACATGGTTGCTATGAGTTGGAACTGACTCAACAGTGCTTAATGTCAACATCAAGAGGAGTTTTTATAGCATAATGGTTGAAGCAAGTGCTTGGAAGCCAACCCAGAGGTCAATGGTTTGAAACAGCCAGCTGCTCTGCGGTAGGCATTCTGCTTCTGTAAGATTGCAGCCTCACAAGGTCACTATGAGTTGCATTTGACTAGATGTGAACACGTTTGGTTTGACATGGGTAACGTGTTTTATTTTTATACTTATTCACTCATTTCCTTTTTCTTGACATAGAGTAATAGGTTACTCCTTCTCTATGCCAGTGACTTCTTTATTTGTACAGTGTAGTTACCACACTGCCAGTACTTGCATCTGTCTTTATTATTTGGTACCATCAAGTCGATTCTAAGTCATAGCAAACCTACAGGATAGAGTTGAAAAGACTGTAATCTTTATAGGAATAGATGGTTAGGTCTTTTCTCCCATGCAGTCATTGGTGCATTTGAACTGCTGACCTTTACCAGCAGCCAAGCTCTTACTTGCTTCTAGCTTGCTTAAATTATAGGTTAATTGGAAAAGTGAACAAAACTCTTAAAAAGCTTAACCTATACAATTAAGGTGATTAGATGACAACAGTCATTACACACTTATACTTATCTTTGTGATTTATTATTTTGTGTGTTTGTTTAAAATGTAAAGAACAAGCAGTTAGAGTAATAGATGTGGGTTATTCAGTAACTCCAGACATCTGGAGAGGGAATGCTGACAAGATCACCTCTCCAAACTTCTGAAAAACCTTTCTGGATGGCAACCTGAGAAGGCATAGGCACAAAATTGAAAGCCCAGTACTTAAGTTGAAGTGCATCTACATTTAGACAATCACAGATGACTTTGAATCCCTTTTTACCCCAAGATTTAGAATTTGTCTTTTTTTTAATTGACAAAGTAAATTTTACTTGTTTTGAAATTTCCCTTACAATTCTCTGAACCATGTCATAAGTTTTTGTTTGTTTGTTTCAGGTTTCTTGGCTTTCAAATAATTGTATTCTTAAAATGAACCATTGTTTCCCCCAAAACAAGGTGTTACTGGAGAATCCATTATATTCTTCAGCAGTCTCTTTCAGGCAGTTGGATTTATATTGAACATAAATAAAAATTAACATGTTTAAGAAAATTGTTGCTTATAGACTGCACTGTTCATTTAGAATGAGTATGTCTTAGGCTGGAAAATGGTGGAAGCCCAAGGATGAGGAGACGTATTAGGGCCTCGGCACATTTTGGTAGCTACCACAGGATTGTCATTCTCTAGAACAGCTGTGAAGATCCGGCTGGCAACAGAGTAGTGTTCTAGAAGTGGAGGTAGATCAGAGCTAAAGCCCCTGGGAATGACTGAATGAAAGGCTTGTGGTCAGGAGGTGGACATTGTGTAAGATAGAAGTACCTTTCAGATATCTTATATTGAATAATGAGACCAACCCTAGTTGTTGTTATTGTTGTTAGGTGTTGTCAAGTTGATTTCGGAATCATATAAACTCCGTGTACAACACATCAAAACCCTGCACAGTCCTGCACCATCCTCATGGTTGTTACTCCGCTTGAGCCCCTTATTGCTGCCACTGTGCCAGTCTGTCTTGTTGAGGGTCTTATTATTTTGCTGACCCTCTGCTTTACTTTATGTGATATTCTTCTGTAATTTCTTTCTCAGCCAGTATAAAGAGTCCTAATTTCCAATTAAGCATTATGTTTCATCATAAAGTCTGATGTGGTTTTGAATACAGTCCCAGCATTGTGCCTGGATAGTCAATTGGAATAGGAAAACTGATGGGACTTTTCAGAATAAATCCAGTTTTACCATTTTGGTTGTTAAGTGCTGTTGAATTGGTTCTGACTCATAATGACCCTGTATAGGATTTACGTGAAGCTGCTGGTGGGTTTGAACTGCTGGCCTTCTTGTTTGCAGTCCAGTGCTGATCTAACAGTGCCACACGAGGGGTCCATAATTTTACCATAGCCACACCAAAAAGGAGATGAGCACTATCATGAAGGCCTCCTCTGAGCACAACAAGATATTACTAGAGGGAAATGAAAAAGGTGATTCCCTGGGTAGTTATGGGCTCCCTAAATCATGGAACCACTCTACGTTGATTTCCCCAGTTGTAAAACAATGCAATTGATAAATATCATGTCTGCACTTCTTTCCCTCTCTAAAGTTGTTTGAAAGTATGATTTAGCTCCATAGATTGTGTAAAATTGGTTATTCCTGAAGGGTATGTAGTAAAAATGTTCCCATGGGTATTATGAATGTAGTTAGGTTGTGAAATGCGGTATGAGCTCTTCATTCTGTATGCCCACGGTATGTATTTTGGCACCCATGCCCTCCTAACTCTCCCATATTATGATAATATCCTCAAACATTCTTTTCCCTACACTCTAGCAAAATACAAATGCATGATCACAAGGGAATGAACAGATATATTGTTCTTACAATTTGCCAAGTATATGATGTGTCATCTTTATAGTATTATTTGAAATTTAGTAGCATTTTCATTTTCAGCTAAAAAATTGAGATAGCGAGAATAGACACGTAACCTGTGGCTTCACAGCTAATAAATATAAGGCCTCTTTCCTTTTATATGCAGATGTTTCTAAATCCAAAATTCTTTCTACTATATTTTGTATGTTGTCTCCCAAATTGTAACAAAAAATAATTGTCAAATACACACCGAAATGCAGATACAGATGTATTTCTCTTTATATCTGTATCCATATAGGGCGCTGTAGGATCTGCACTGGACTGAGAACCACAGGGTCAGCAGTTCAAATCTACCAGCTGCTCCTTGGAAACTCTATACAGGGTCACTGAGTCAGAAACAACTTGACGGCGCACATCAACAACATATCTATTTAACTATCACGAAGAGAGATGGCTACATCTTTGATAATATGTTATAGCTGAACATTTTGCTGAAGGGTTTCCATTTTCAATATAAATATGAACTTTGAGCTGTCAGGAGAAAGTCTTAATCATAAAACTTTAGATGTGCATCAGTCATTGGAAGATTTGATGGGCGCAATGTCTTTGGATATATGTTATACATGATTATATAGGAAGTTGCCTTGTGGTAAGAGGAACATCCAATAAAAGGTTCTTCTAAAGTAAAAAGATAGGGAGGAGGATGAAATAAATAAATGAAGGCATCAGTGGTTAGCAGGCAAGCTGGTTCTTCCAAATAGTATAAAACTGATTGCTGTAGGGTCAGTTCCCAACTCACAACGACCCCATGTGTGCAGAGAAGGACTGCTCTATTGGGATTTCAAGGCTGTGATTTTTGGAAGCAGTTCGTCAACCTTTATTCGGAGGTTCCTCTAGGTGAGTTCAAACTACCAACATCTAACCATTTGTACCACCTAGGAACTACTTCAAGTAGTGTAAGAAAAATATAAACGAGGAATAATACACTGGATAAAAATCCAGAGTCTGTCACTTTCTTATATTGATTATTATTATGATTATTTACTTCGTGTGTGTTTTCAGA
This sequence comes from Chrysochloris asiatica, assembly GCF_000296735.1. Taxonomy (NCBI): domain Eukaryota; kingdom Metazoa; phylum Chordata; class Mammalia; order Afrosoricida; family Chrysochloridae; genus Chrysochloris; species Chrysochloris asiatica. The sequence goes on along the minus strand of NW_006408695.1, from coordinate 5,165,219 downwards.
GCATCAAAACTATTAAAAAGGAACCTGTAATCCATTTTCTTCTTCTTTATCTAAAATGTATGTGC
>NW_006408695.1:5145745-5164854 GCF_000296735.1 Chrysochloris asiatica | reverse complement strand
AAAAAAAAAATGGAGGGGAGGCTACAGTTCTCTAATTAAGAAGGTATTCATTATTTAAGGATTTCCTGAAATGATTCTTTTAACAGTTCCCTTGTCGCCTTGTCCTTATTCAGACTGGAGATTCAGTCAGAATATGTTTTGGTCTGTTCATTTACCTGGAGAATGGCAGGTGATGGTGGAGAGGGGGATACTATTAAGAATAAACAGGATGTGGCCTGGGGACTTTACTGAAATGCATTTCAGTTTCAGTATTGACTGCTAATAATGATGGACATAGTTGGTCTGTCACAGCCACCATTTTAAAGGAAGATGGGAAAATCTTTGACTGTGTGGCAAAAAAACTACTTTGGAAACCTTGGTGTTAACGGTTGTGAAAGGGTTAAAGGAGTCTATCATTTTGTAACCGTTCCCACGTTCTTGTATGAGCTATGTCAGGATGTTGTCTGCACACCATCTTTGCTGGTCACAGTAATCGGGTCATAAGAAAAAGAGAAGTAATAGAGTGTCTCTTAGCAACCAACCCCAGGAGAAAGAGAAAATTACTCAAACCCAGCCATCCAGCCAGAGAGATAGGAGAAAACACATTCTGCAAGACTGCTGAAAGTGTTCAGGGACATGATCTTTTATGTGTCATCTCCTATAGGCAGGCTTGGGGCACTCCATTAAAAAAGAGAAGGAGACAGAGAAAAGAGAAAATCAGAAAGGAATAAATAATACCTCCAAATGGATACTTTTCTATTCTCTGCCTTCCCTCCTCTTCTCTCTCTCCCTTTCTTTTTCTCCCTTGGTTTTAAAGACTTATCTTAGAAAGAGGACAGAGGGACAAAAGAAACCTGGTCTCCTAAAACACAAAGTTGGTAGTCCATAGCATAGGGGTAAGAGGTCATGGAGTATAAGAACTGCATTGCACCCAGTATTTTCAATTGAGATTGGAATCACTCTTCAGAGGAACAGGAATGCAAAGTCCAGAGGCGGTATTATTAATTTTATAAGGTCTGCTTTGCCCTGTCTCCTTTTTTAAACTGTGTGACAATCAGTTAGTTCTATAGCTGTTAATATTTATCACTGCAAACCTTGTTTTAAAGCAGTAACCTTCAAACTTCTTTTGACAAAAATGGCATTAAGAAATGATTATTACATTGACAGTTATATACAGTTATGAAAGATAATTTTACTTAGCAGTATTTGTTCTTCAAGTGATAAACTTTGATGTTTTCTATTCTTCTTTTTTTTTTAATACTCATGGAGATTCACTAAATTAATTTTATGACCCAATAATGAGTCGCTTTCTACAATTTGAGAACCATTCGTGTAGGGTCAGCATATACCTTCCACTTTAAACCTATTTAAATGGAAACCCTATACAGGGTTGCTATGGTTAGGAACCGACTTGTTGGCACTTAACAACAACAGCAACAATGATAAATTTAGCCTTGATAAAGAACCAATATTTTTATGTCCACAGAAACGGTTATTTGAACAAAATATTTACTTGTCATTTGTCAGGTAGATATATCCTAGGGTTCTGTCTTGTCTTGAAATTTAGGAAAATAAACCTGAGGCAGTTCCTCGTCCACAGTCAGTCATTTAGAAAGGTATCATGTGTGGGCACTGAACTAGACTCACAAGACCTTGGTTCCAATTGGACAATGCATCCATATTCTTCTCACTTTGAGCCCCTTGGTTAATGATGAGATGGAATTAGATAGAGCCATGAATTTCTTCTGGTTGCAACATCTTCAAATTTAGAACTGGAAGGGGCCCCAGAAACCATCTAGTCTAATCTCTTTATTTCCAACATTCATTTCTAGAAAAAGAACATTGATAGACTCCCTGCTTCTGTTAGGCTCTGCAATAAGAACAAATGTACACATATCATTGGATCTTAGTTCTTAACTTAGGCATCTCAGTTTGGTATGATAGTAAAGGCATGTATGAAACTGAGCTTGAGAAGAAGAATTTGTAGACATTATAGTTAGAGTGGAATCTCTAGGTATTACAATTGATTAAAATGCTTGCTTCCTAACTGAAAGGTTGGTGGTTCAGGTCTCCAAAGAGGCACCTTGGAAGAAAGCACTCAGAAAAAACAAGTCACTGAAAACCCTATGGAGTACAGTTCTGTTCTGACACACATGAAGTTTCCATGAGTTGGAATCAGTTAGAAAGCAGCTGGTTTACTGGTGTTGTTGTTATATGCCATAGAGTTGGTTCTGACTCATTGAGATCCCTGTGTGGCACTGTTAGATCAGCACTTTCTTTCATGGAACCGCTGGTAGGTTTGAACTCCTGGCCATGAGAATAGTAACCCAACTTGTAAGCACTGTGCTACCAGTGCTTTTTGATTTACTGATAGAGAGTAGAATTAAAGTATAAAAACTAAGAAAAAGGATACTTTAGGAAGATAAGGATTAAACAGTATTCTAGTAGAGGAGGGAGGAGTATTTTCGGTAGAATTTGAAGGAAGGATAAGATTCATGCATGGAAATGTTTGTGAGGGTAAGGCATTGCAAGCAGATTGTAAATGTTGCAAGTAATGCAAGGAAGGATGCATCTCTGGTGAACTATCTTGTTTGGCTGTGTTGTTGGATTGTACAAATGTGAGATAAGCCTGAAGCTTTGAGCGCTATATGACTGGTCCAATGTTATACAACTGAGTAGAATTAAAACCACGTCTCAGGGCACTTTGCTTCTGGTATGGCTACATTGCTCCTTTTCAACCAACCTTTCCTCTGATAACAACTATAAACTCCTCATAAAAGGGTGAAACAATAAAAAAAATGCAACTACCTTAAGGTACTGTGGAGAGATAAAACAGAGAGATACTAGGAGTCAACATTTGAGAGAAGGGAACAATAATGGGTGATATTTCCATGTTTCAAGACTTTTCTCTTGAGGACATGCTCTGTCAACATCATGGTGTAGTGTAGTAATTAAAAACTCTTAATAGAAAACTCTCCCATTGGATAACCAGAGATTATAGTGGAAATCTACCACAGTCATTAGAAAATGAAGGGAATTTGCTTGAAAAGCAGAAAGTCAGAAAGAAGGAACTCAAATTCTGTATATAACCTCCCCAATTCTGGCTACATTGGCTTACACCAAGCAATTCCATCAGACTAAGGGTTAATAGGAGTCCTGGTGTGGCTCTGTGGGTTAATGCGTCAGACTGCCAAGCCGGTTGAACTGCAAGGTTGGTGGTTCAAGCTCACCAGCTGCTCCTCAGAAACCCTATCCAGGGTTGCTATGGGTTGGAATTGACTCGATGGCACTTAACAACAACAACAGCAAGGGTTAATAAACTGAGTTGAGATTAAAGCTAATTTTTATCATAGTGACTAGAGCTTTATTTTGCATTCAGCTAAGTTAAATGCCTACTAAAACAACAATAATAACACATTAACATTCTTTCTTTGGGAGGATATAACAGAACCCACACTGTGTATAATATACTAGTCACAATATCCAGTTATAATCTAAGGCAAAAAGATCATCAGTGGAAACCAACCCTAATAGACTGAAATTTTAGAATTAGTAGATAAAGATTTTAAAGCAGTTACCTAGTTATGCTCATGGATATAAAGAAAAATGTGTAATGGATGCCAAAATAAGACATATGATTAAGGAAACAAATTATAGCAGAGAACCAACTGGATGGAAAAAACAACAACAACATTGTATCTGAGTTTAAAAGGAATTCTGTGACATGAATAGTCATTGAATTTGTTGATTGACACATAGAAATTATTCAATTTGAAGAACAGATACAAAAATGAAAAAAATGAATGAATATGCCATCATTGACCTGTACAGTTTAAAAGTAATATCTGCCATACATGCAATTTGGTATTCCAAAAGAAGCAAAAAATAGAATGGAACAGGAAGAATACTTATTGTGCACTGGCCAAAATCTTCCTTTTGTGTGAATTTGCACCTTTTCAGACACTCTAAGAGCTCTAATGCACACTTAAGGTACATCTTAATGAAATAGTGGAAGCCCAAGATGAAGAGAAAACATCTTTCAACAAATCATGCTCTTTGTTTTAGGTCAATGATTATAATCCCCTCCATGTAACAAGAGTTGTAAGGTTTGACAGTGGATAGAACTTCCTCCCTGTGGTTCTTACTTCCGTTTCATCCTCCTTTGTGTCCCTTCTTAACTTTGTCTTTAGGTAAATGTTGCCCTTGTGATCTTGAATGATTGAACATTCCATGGTGAATGTATCTTCTTAGTGTTGTTGTTTCCCTGATAGACCTATCTTTTGCTTGGTGAGTTCTAGTCTAGATCCAAATCATAGCTGAGGGCCATAGTACTAGGTTTCTCCAGTCTCCTTCAGACCAGTAAGCCTGGTCTTTTCGTTCTGTTTTGTTTTACAATTTTGAATTTTGTTTCATACTGTCTCCCACTCTATTTGGGATCTTCTAATATGATCCCTTTAAGAGCAGTTGGTAGTGGTAGCTGGATGCCATATAGTTCTATAGTTCTGATCTAAGAGCCATGGACACTGATGTTTATGTGTTCCTTTATTCTGTTGGACTAATTGGTTCCAAGCATCTTTAGTTTTCTTCACTCTTCTTTCTTCTGCACATGGGGAGATCAATAGCTATACCTTAGATGGCAGTTTATAAGCTTTTAGGATGCTAGTTGCTACTCACCAAAATAGGATTTTGAACTAGGTTATTCCATATGCTCATGGTGTTTCCTGAGACTATATTCCTGGGCCCCTAGGCCCAGCAACTTATTGCCTCAAGTTGTTTGGTAATGTCTAAGTTTTCATAATTTTGCCCCTTGTATGTTCCACCATGGAGTCCTGGTGTGGCACTGTGGGTTAATGCGCTAGAATGCAAAGCTGGTTTGAACTGCAAGGTTGGTGGTTCAGGCTGACCCTTCACCTCTACAGGATCGCTGTGGGTCGAAACCAAGTCTATGGCACTTAACAACAACAACATGCTCCCCCACATGAATACCAAAATAAGGCATATCATCAATGAAACAGGTCTGTTTGTAGGAAAGGTAAATTCCCAGGTATAAATATTCACTGTCAAACCTTATATATTTGTGGGGATATTCTCACTCTCCCTCCCATACCTGTTTAGCCTGTGTACCTGCCAATGTATCTACCTGCAAAACACTGTTGTTGCAGAGTTGTATATATAACAATATTTACTTCTATCCCCTCTTATCATTACATTCTTCCCTGTGTGTTTCCCTGTCTTCATCATTCCTCTGCTAACCTCCTTCTTATTGTATAGTGTCTTGCCCATCACCTTACTTAATATGTGTATACCCTCTAGTCTATGAATTACTCTCCCTTCCCTCATTCAAAGAAAGTTTCTTTTCGCATGAAAACCTTTTCTTTAGTTTTTACAACAGTAGTCTTATACAATATTTATCCTTTTGTGATTGACTATTTGGTAGCATAGTGGTTACGAATCCGGCTGCGAACCTTAAGGTCAGTAGTTAGAAACTACCAGCCACTCCTCTGGAGAAAGATGAGGCATTCTGTTCCCATAAAGATTTACAGCTTCGGAAACCCTGTACAGGGTCGCTATGGGTCGGAACCGACTCGACAGCACTTAACAACAACATTTTCACGTAGTGTAATATCCTCCAGGTTCAGCCATGTTATGCAGTGTTTCGCAGATTCTTCATATTTCTTCAGTGTTACGTAGCACCCCTTTTTGAAGAAGCACCATATCATTTTACACGTTGTTTATTGTTGTTAGATGCCATTGAGTAGGTACTAATTCACAGAGACCTGTGCACAATAGAATGAAACACTGCCCCGTCCTTTGCAAACCTCAAAATCATTGCTACGTTTGAGTTCATTGTTGCTGCTACTGAGCCAGTACATCTCATTGGGGTGTCTTCCTCTTTTTTTTTTTTACCTTTCACTGTACCAAACATGATATCCTTCTCCAGGGACTGGTTCCTCTTGATAATATGTCTGAAGTATGAGAGACAAAGTCTGGCCATTCTGGCTTCTGAGGAGCATTCTGACTGTACTTCTTCCAACACAGATCAGTTTGTTTTTCTGGCAGTCCATGATTCTTTTAATATATTTCTTCAACATCATAACTCAAATGCATCAATTCTTCTACAGTCTTCCTTACTCACTGTTCAACTTTCACATAAATATGAGCTTATTGAAAATACTATGGCTTAGGTTAGGTGCACCTTAGACCTCATACTGACATCTTTGCTTTTGTACGCTTTAAAGAGGTCTTGTGCAGTAGATTTGCCTAATGCGATATGTTGTTTGATTTCTTGCCTGTGACTTCCAGGAGGGCTGATGGTTGTTTGAAGCATAATGAAGCCTTTCACAACTTTAATATTTATTCATTTATATTGTTGTTGTTGTTATGTGTCATGGAGTCGGTTCCGACTCATAGTGATCCTGCATAGGGTTTCCGAGGCTATAAATCTTTACGGGAGCAGAAAGCCTCAGCTTTCTCCCGCGGAACAGCTGGTAGTTTTGAACTGCTGACCATGAGATTAGCAGCCTGATTCATAACCATGACACTACCAGAGCTCCTTTTATATTGATTGCACCCTTTTATAGTCCCATAACAATACAGGAGAGTCCCAGCTTGTCTATATCTTCGTCAGCATTTGTTGTTTTCTGTGTTTTGAACTTTTCTGGGGAGAGATGATATCTCATGGTTGTTTTGATTTGTATCTCTCTGGTATGGTGCTGTAGTATATGCAGTGAATGGCTAACCATAAGGTTGGTGGTTCAAACTTACCAGTTGCTCTTTGGAAACCCTATACAAAGTTGCTGTGAGTTGGAACCAACTCAGCAGCAATAGTAGTGGCTAATGATCATGACCCTTTCTTCATATTTTTGTTGACTGCCTGAATGTCTTCTTTGATGAACTATACATTCATAGCCTCTGTCCAGTGTTTAATTGGGCTATTTGTATTTTTCTTGTAGAGGTGATATAGGAGGAAACATCTTTGGACTGTGGATCCCGATGTTTACATTGCACATACATGTCACAGTGATCATGTATGGATTTATAATATGATCCATTGAAGCCATGTACTACTTCTTTAATTGATATTAATCCTTCGGCTATGTTAATTTTCCACATGTTAATTTAATTTTGCTATACTCTTTCCTCTGGTAGCGTAGTGGTTACGAATCAGGCTGGGAACCTTAAGGTCAGCAGTTCGAAACTACCAGCTGCTCCGCAGGAGAAAAATGAGGCTTTCTGCTCCCGTAAAGATTTACAGCCTCGGAAACCCTGTACAGGGTCGCTGTGGGTCGGAACCGACTTGATGGTACATAACAACAACAACATACTCTTTCCTAACTACGTTATGAACAACATGACTAACCTAGGGCTTAGTTAGAAGAGTTTTCCTTGCATTCTCTGAGTTACATTTTTTTGAGTGCTCACCAGAGTTGACTTCCAACCTCCAAATGTTCCCATTTTACATAGATTTTTTTTTGTTTCCACTGTCGTGACCCATTAATAATAGCCCACTTACATGTGAAAGGTGAGGGTTAATTAAACAATGTCTGTGTAGTACTACCTGCTGCTAGGCGATACATGTTTATATCAATACAAGATGTTATTACAAATGTTTTCATCCCCCCAGGGGAGGGGAAAAGTAAATAAACAAAGGCTAATTAATACCTGGTGACTTCAGAAAAATAGTGCTTGAATCTTTTTCTTTCCTGTTTTTTTGTTTTTTGTTTTCCCCCTAAGACAGACATTGATTTAGTGGTTTCTAAACCATGAAAATACTATTGGAGATGTTAGAAATTCAGTGATAATGTTTTGTGATTGAGGTATTAAATTAATTAACAAAAATAAATGAAAAAGTTAGAATTTATCCGAAGAGTTTGTGTTTGTTATTTTTTTCTGCTGGTGTCTTTCCTTGGGGAGACTCCGCATGCTTACATTTTTCACTCATTCATTTAGTTCGCCGTTTCCAGGTGGCATCATGAGACAGGAAGGTGTATTGCTCTCTTGATGTTCATGTCCTGACATGCTTCCTTTCTCAAGGCCTCTATAGAGCAGCCTGGGTGCAAATTGGACTCTCATCCTTTCTCTTTCCCAAACCTACCAAGACCAATGATAAGAGTAAATAAAATCCCTTATATGCTGCTCTCTGTTCACAGCGGAGTCCTGGTGAGGTGCTTGAGGATAAACATGTGGCTGCTAGCCATCAAGTTGGTGGTTCAAACCCACCGTTGTTCCTGGGAAAATCTATTCACAATTAACAACAACAACAGCAACGTTCATAACATACATTCACAGCCATTATTTTATTTAGTTCTAATAACTGTTCTTTCATATGTCAGTAGCATGTTGTTGTTGTTAGTGCCTTTGAGTCAGTTCCAATTTATAGTGACACTGGATGGAGTTCACAAGGACTGACTGGTGAGCTTGAACTGCTAACCTTGTGGTTAGCAGTCCGGTGCTTATCCTATCATGCCACAACAGGACTCCAAGTCAGTAGTATTGTTGTTGTTAAGTGCCGTCAAGTCGGTTCCGACCCATAGCGACCCTGTATAGGGTTTCCGAGGAGTAGCTGGTGAGCTTGAACCACCAACCTTGCGTTTCAAACGGCTTTGTAGTCTGGTGTATTAACCCAAAATGCCACACCAGTAGCAAAGGGGTTACTATTTCATCTTCAGATGACTAAGCTGAAGCTTTCATGCCAGACCAGCATGGTTTCTGATTACCAACCCCTGACCCAAAGGAGTATAAATGGATTGCTGAAGGTCACAGCTGATGTTCTATGGAGATTATCTATTTGAATAAACCTCGTTTAAAAGAAGATCTTAAGGCTGAGAGAAATAGAGTACCTCGGGTTTAGAAGATTGATACATAGCACCAGACCTTTGATTTCCAATTTCAGGCTTTTAGTAAGGTATTACGCAAACCTAGGACTCCTCAGATCCTGTGTTATGTCATTAGTAGTGTACAGTGTGAGATATTACTTGGATAGTATGTGTGTATTTAATAATTAATTCCTGTTGATTTTTTATATCTTTGATTTGTTATTAGTATTAAAGCATGTATTTACTTAAAACCTAATATTTGTTGTGTACTGTTAATTGTCTTGGGGAAAAACAATAAAAGCATAAGACCTTAGGGTTTTACTCAAAAGTTTCAAGAATGCTTTGGGTGAGATTTGAAAATAATGAATCAGTTAGAAAATATTTTAATTTCATAGATAATCATGTATCATTACACCTAAAGGAGGTTGGCTTTTAAGATTAGGTAATGTCTTAGTTACCTAGTACTATGGAAACAGCGATAACACAAGTGAGTGATTTTAAAAAACAGACCCTTTATTTTCTCACCATTTTGGAGGTTAGACATTTATATTAGTGCCTTGACCTTGTCAGGACATGTGGGTAGTCCTGGGTGTTGTTTGGTTCTTTGTTTTGAAGCTAACTCTCACATGAAATCTGTCTTCCCCTTATGTTTGCACATATATGTGTTTAATCTGCTTTGTTCATAACTCAGAAGTGATTAGATTTAGAACCCACTCTGCTGAGGTAGGAGTTCTGGTATGGCATTGTGGGTTAATGCACTGGACTGCAAAGATGGTTTGAACCACAAGGTCAGCAGTTCAAACTCACCAGGCACTCCTTGAAAACCTATACAGGGTTGTTGTGGGTTGGAACTGACTTGACGGCAATTAACAACAACAACAATTACTTGGGTATGTTCTAATTCGTATAAAAAGATACCATATTTCTATGAATTATTATACCCATAAGTATAGAGGTTAAGGTATCAATTCATATTTTGGTGGGAGCACAATTTAATCCATTAAAACCAAGAACCAAACTTGTTGGCATTGAGGCAATTCTGACTCATATCAACATTGTAGGACAGAGTAGAACTGTTCAAAAAATTTTTTGAAGGCTGTAATTTTTACAGAAACAGATTTCCATCCATATCTTTCTCCCAAGGAGCTACTGGTAAGTTATAGTCACTGACTTGCTTAGTAGTTGAGCACGTAACCAGTGTACCACCAGAGTTTCTTATTTTATCCAGGTAGATATAGATTGGGGTCCTGGTATGGTATGGTGGTGTTGGATAAACACTCGACTGCTGATCGTGAGGTTGGCTGTTCAAACCCATCAATAGCTCCTTGGAAATGCTACAGAGTCACTATGAGTTGGACTTGATAGTACTTAACAATAACAATAGTTTTAGATTTTCTGGGTATGGGGTAGTGGGTGCTAAGCAGACAGAGTGAGAATGAGCAGTTTGGGGAGAGACAGGATTCTGTTAGGATTCAGAGACGTATATGGCAGTAGATACAGTTAGGCCTCATAGGTACAGGCTGTGATCAAGGATAGGAAAAGGACAGCCCTTCAACTTGGAACATAGGACCATAGTGTGATATAAGATTGTCTCAGGAACTTGGAATTAGGATCCACACGTCATTCAGTCATTTACATAACTGCTTGAATGGCATTAATTAGAAACTCGAATGATACTCTCTGATGAGCAACCTTCCTAAGTAGCACTTGATACTGTTGATGAATGAGACTTAGGCACAGTGCTTCTTCTGTAGCCTTCGGGGCTAAATGAATTTAGGAGGATGTGAGAGCTTCCGTTCCCAAGTACCTGCATTGGAGTGATATGTTAAATAATGCCTAGATATAATTTTGGCAGTACTTGTATATTCTTCAGAAGCAAAAGTTCCTGCTATTAGAGTAATTTGTTCTACTCTTGATGTTTTTAAATATATTTCAATCATACGAATCCTTCTTGGATATGGTTTTCATCTTTGTGGACTTTCAGTAAATTTGAAACTTTTATGTACTTAAAAAGGCCATAAATGGCATTGTATAAATAAGAAAGCACATTCATTTTAAGAATATGCACACAATTTAATTCCCCTAACAGATCAAGTGTCTTTTCTATGTACCCTTTCAGTCTTTAAAAATATGAATTTATAGTTTTTGTTATATATAATCAAGTAAAAGCATAATCTTGTTTTCCTCTTTATTCAGTGTTACAGGTTAAGAATTTTCTCTTGTACTGTAAAGATTTATAATGATCATATTTAGCAATGATATTATAGTGCTTGAAGTGGATATAACCCAATTTACTTGACTGTTGCTAAATTGCTAGCGTATGTGTCGTGTTGCGTGTTTTGTTGTTAGGAGCACAGTGAAGGTCTTCATGGCTGTAACTTTTTGAGAAGACAGACCAGATGAAGAAATTAACAGCACATTGATTACTAGCTTCCTTGAATCAGTACCTACCTAAATATCCTTTAAATTATATCCTATCCTGCAGTAAGTACAACAACTAGAATGAAGTTCTTGGGAGCCAGAAAGTGTGTTTGGATCTGGTTAGTTTAGATGCTATTTACTTTTTCAAAGCAAGTGAGGAGAGGGTTGGTGAGCTATTTCTTTAGCCATACCCATTGAATTTAAATAGGCAACAGAGAGGCAAGTCAACTGTGATGAGGGAGAGATGGTCCAACTAAGTTGCTAAACTATTGGTTTCGATCATGTCATTGCAGACTGTAAGAAGACAGAGTATGTTGATGGAACAGATGTGAGCAATCCAAGATCTGTTGGCATCTGTGACCAGATCATAGCTGTGCAATTGGGAAAACAGATTTTTTTCCTTTCAAGAATAATGAAAAACCTCAATTTTGAAATAAGTAGAATAATATTAATAAAAAATATTAGTACTAAAAACTTCTGATTCTTACTATGGTTCAGATTTTATTCTAAGCACTATATATATAATGTATGTGTATATATATACTTAAATTCCCATTTAAATTCATACTATTTTGCAATAATGCTATTTGTATCTCCATTTGATGGATGAGGAAACTGAGGCACAGTGAAGTGCAATAACTTGCTGTAAGTCAGATATCTAATAGTAGTAAGTCTGAGATTTGAACCCAACTATCTGGTTCCAGAGACTATACACATAGCTATTACTGTATGCAGTTGGTTGGTAAGGTGATAAAAGCTAAGAAGGCAGATGTAGGCACATCTAAAGGATAGACTCAAAGTCCATTAAGTGACTGAGCTCAGGTTCTTTACACTTTCTGAAGATACAAACCAGAACGAATTTCTTAGCCTTAAATGCAACTTTAGTTCTGTTGTATATGAGGTTGCTGTCAGCTGGAACCGATTCGAAAAAGCGAACAACAAACTCAACCTACCAATGGGGCGAAGTGAATTGCCTGAGTTAACAGAGATGAGTACATTTGTTGTAGTTGTTAGTTTTTTAATTTAGTTTTTAATCTCTTGTTGTTGTTGTTCAGTGCCATCTTGTTGGTTCATAGCAACCCTTAATAGGTTTTTCAAGGAGTGGCTGGTATGTTTGAGCCACTGGCCTTGCAGTTAGCAGTGCTTATCTGACAACACCACACCAGGACTTAGGGAGTACAAACCTGACATATAGTTGTTATTAAGTGCCGTCTAGTCAGTTCCGACTCATAGCGACCCTGTATAGGGTTTCCTAGTAGCAGCTGGTGAGCTTGAACCACTGACCTTGCAGTTCAAATGGCTTTTCAGTCTGGCACATTAACCCACAGCACCATACAAGCTGTCCATTAATTTAAAGTTTGAAGGAAAGAGTAAATGGTTGAATGAATCACTTAGTGTATGTGTCTGTTGCTTTAAGAACTAATTTTGTTTTCCAATGTTTACTGTGATTTGCTTGTAAGTGTGCGCCAATGACCCACATCACAATTCATACACATTTTGTTTCATGACATTGATCGCAATCCTCAACAGTGTAACAGCACTCTTCTCACTTTCTTCCTTTGTCTGCTTTTTCCATTTGTATTTCTTTCCTATCCCTGTCTTCTAAGCTGTATCCATAGGCTACTGCCCATTTGATCTGGTATGGTTGATTGTTCTAAGTAGTGCATACCTCCTAGTGTTAGTGTTCACCATATAGGCCTTTCAGTCATTTGTCTGAAAGTTGAGCCCTGGGGGTAAGTTCAGTTCCAGGCCTGAAGGGTGTCTAGGGGGTATAGTTTTGGGTTTTCATCAGTCTTTATCAAACCAATCAGTCTGGTAGTTTTTAAGATTTTGAGTTTGTTCCACATTTTCTCTATTGTGATCCCTTTGAGAGTTCTTTCTCTTTTGTGATCCCTTTGAGAGGCCCCATGTAGTTCTTCTGAACTCAGGGTGGTGGCAGCTGGAATTCACATTGCTCGTTTGTCCTCTGGACTAATTGTTTCCTTGAGTCTTTAATTTTCATTACTGTTCTTTGTTCCAGAAAGGGAGAGGACAATATTTGCACCCTACCTGGTCACTCACAAGATTTTAAAACTCCAGTTCCTACTTGCCAATGTAGGATATATAACATTCTCTTTGACTTTGAGACTATTGTCTTGTGCCCCTAGACCCAATGACTCATTTACTCAAGGTGTTTGATTATGGCTTAGAAGATTTTTATAACTTTGTCCCCTTTATGCTCAACTATAATGTTTGAGCATTTGCACATATAAAATACATTTGTAGAAATATCCTCTGTCAAAACTGCATATATTTATGAGTGTAGTTTCATTTGCCTTCTCACTCCAGTTCAACCTGAGTGTGTATCACTCAATATACTTGTAGATTATTGTTAGTATTGCCATTACAGGCCTAACCTTGACGTCCTGACTTAGTTTGATTTCTCAGTAATTAGCCTGGAGTATGTGTGGTCACTCAGCTAAAGCAAAATCTTAGTATAGCATTAAAAAATAACTGAACAGGCTGCTGAAAGGATGTTGTTAACTAGGTGCAAAATATATTAGTTTGATTTATTGTTGTCTTTTTCTGATGAAGAACGAGGAGGAGTTGCCACTAAAGTGTGATTAAGTCACAAGCCACTCTTCTATTTTGGTCATTGTGGTAATTGATGTTTCCTGGAAATTTCCCCCCATTCTATTAATACTGTCAAAGGGGGCTGCAGCATTGACTCACTCCAGGAAGTCAACCATCATTCGCTTCCTCAATCTCACCAAACAGTCCCCATGAACAAAATCAACAACTTCTGCAAATTATTGGCTGTATAGCTCTCAAACAAGTTCTAGAAAACACAGCTTTTGTGGTTCACTCTGTGCTTCCTACCATGACGGGGAATAAAACAAAAGTTCATATTTTACTTCTTGGTGTTCTTGAAATCATTGACAAGTGAGATCATCAGTTAGATCTGTTTATAAAAAGAGCTCCCACCTGCTGTCTAACAAAAGTCCCTTGACAGCCATTTTTGCCAAGTTACACCTGTGGACAAAAGACACCCGTAGATATGGTCTGGAGTTCCAGAATCTCAGTACAATCTAGACTTAATGATGTACACCTGGCTTTGATTTCTCTATTCATTTATTTACTCACTAACTTGATTAATTGACACATTAATCCATCCAACATTCCATATCTTAAGTCCATAGCTTTGGAGCACCAATGAGGATATGGTATAGACAAGGTGCCTACCCTTAGGAATCTTCTAGTCTAATAAGATTTCTGTGAATTACAATTACGTATTACTGAATTGCCTCCAGATAAAACAATTTCAGAAAATACACAAGCTATAACTGTTCTGATTGAATAAGGATATTCATCTTAAATCTAAAATTTATCTCTTCTGTGTACCCTGCTCTCTACCCCTCCGTCCTTCCCACCAGATAGCAGTCACTGTGCATTTCTTGTGATATTTGATATGTTGTATCTTTGTATATTGGCATCTCTACAAGTTCTTTGGTTAGAACCAGAGTGTGCCACTTATCAGAACCAAGGATGTTTCCATCTCTATCTGTCCCCTTCATTCCAGTGCCTGATAAATGGTAAGTCACATAGCCCAGTAAGTCCCATAAATGTTAACTGTGTGATCTAAGAAAAGTTAGTTAACTTCTGACTATGATGCTATGGGGCCTGTTCTTTAAAAAGACGATAATAATAATTCCTACTTCATAAGTCATTGACAATGTTTTGGTTGTTGTTATTAGCTGCCATCCAGTCTGTACCAACTTATAATGACCCTATGGACACCAAAACACAATACTACTATGCTGAGCCCCCTGTTGCAGTTACTGTGTTAGCCCATCTCATTGAGGGTCTTCGTATTTGTTGATGACCCTCACTTTACCAAGGTTGGACTGCCAGAAGAGCAAACAGTTCTTATGAAGATTAGGCATTATATTTAAAGTTCTTTTAATAGTGTCGGCACTTAGTAAGCACTTACTAAATGTTATCATTAATAAATGATTTTATTGCTACTTATAAAGCAGTGGCATTTCCTTCTAGGATTTTCTTACAGTTCTTTATGATTGACACAGAAGAGACATACAGTCTAGGATTTCACATCAGCCTTCTTTATATAGGAACACAGATGTAAATATGTTGTTCAGTTGTATACATCTTGCATCCTTGTATGATTGCTGACAAAATATTAAGTAAAAATTATGCTACTATTTCCTCTTTATGTCAATTCATGGTCTCATTAAAGTCACAGGACTTTTCCTGATACTTATTACTGACACGAATAACACCAGAGGTTATGTTTAACCAGTGTCTACATTGGGTGATATAACTTGACCTGTGGGTTTCATTGTAATCTTTGTTTATTCTGGATTTCAGCAGAAGAATCCAGAAGAATGCCTTTTATATCCTCTTACACCCTCTCTAGTACTCTCCCGGCAGAGAAATTTTGTATAAAGGAACAGAGTGACTGCAAAATTGTTCAGATGAAAACAATAATAATAATTCTAATCAGAAACCTGACTGTGAGTATGTGTTAAACTTTTAGGTGTGTGCACAAACTATAAGTGCTTTTCAAAAGGCAGTTACAGTGTCATCTCATCTTCGCCCCATGTGGGAGGCACGACAGAGATCATGGGTTTTCCCCATTTTGCAGATGGGGAAGTTCAGAGTTAGCAAGTAGTATATTCTGGATCAAAAATCCCGATTTTCAAAACCCTAAACCAGTTATCTTTCACCATATTACAGATAGATAGGTAGATAGGCAGGTAGGCAGGCACACAGGTAGGCAGGTCGTCAGGTCGGCAGGCAAGTAGCTACGTAGGTAGATATTTTTAAATGCCAATCATTTTGAATGTTGAACTTAACAGAATTAATTCTAATTGTGAAATGTTGAACATGTTTTAATTATGTTTCTACAGTATTTATATGTTGCTGTTGTAAAGTACCATTGTGGCAGTTCCGACTCATAGTGACCCTGTATAGGGTTTCCAAACAGCAGCTGGTGAACTTGAATCACCGACCTTGAAGTCCAGCGCTACATTAACCCACAGCGCTATCAGGACTCCATATAACATTTCTTAGTGTAACACAAGGTTAAGTATTTGACTACTAGTGGAAAGTTTGGCAGTTCAAACCCACCCAGCAGCAACTTGACAGATAGGCCAGCCTTCATAGCCTTGAAAACCCTACAAAGCAGTTTTACGGTATGGCACTGTGGGGTAATGCGTCAGACTGTAAAAGTCGTTTGAACTGCAAGGTCAGTGGTTCAAGCTCACCAGCTGCTCCTTGGAAACCCTACACAGGGTCGCAATGGGTCGGGATTGACTCGATGGCACTTAACAACAACAACAGCAACAACTCTGTATATGGAGTCCTGGTGTGGCACTGTGGGCTAATGTGTCAGACTGCAAAGTCATTTGAAATGCAAGTTTAGTGTTTCAAGCTCATCAGCTGCTCCTTGGAAACCCTCTACAGGGTCACTATGGGTCAGAATTGACTCGATGACATTTAACAACAACAACTCTGTATGTATGGGATTGCCAAGAGTCAGAAACAGCTGGATGACCGCTAACAACAACAAAAATCAACATAACCCAAAAGATAGTTTAGATGCCTGGGTATAGGTTAAAGTTGACTATTTACTTCTCCTTTTGCAATGTTGCTTAACTTCCTAATGAAAAGAAAGCAAATGTGGAATTGCATTTATCAACACTTAGTGGTCTTCGTACTTTTCTCCTATTGTCATCATAATTGTTCTGGTTTCTTTCCTGGTAACTGGTTCCTAGAAGGTGCTGTGTTAGAGGAAAGGGGATGTTCTCAAATCTCCCTAAACTTATCCATTACTGTACTTAACTAATTGAACATTTCCATAATGATTTTACTACTTTCCTGCCAGATTCAACTGCCCAAGGGGCAAGGACCAAGTCTTTTGGCTTACCATTGTATTCTAGGGGTCTAGTACAATGCTTGCCACATAACAGATTTTTAGTAAATAACTATCTAATGAAATAATTAATAAACGAATGATACTGGCTTTCAAAATTCAGATCTTCAGTGCTAGAAGGAGCCTTAAGTATTTGAATTCAAATTAATGAAATGTTACTGAAAATCCTCTTGGTTCCACACCCTAATATGGATGTCTTGGGGGTTAGAGATAAACAAGACATGATTTCCATCCTCAAAAGCTAATAGTTTAATGGGGTAAAAGGGGCATTAAAGTGTGAGACATGAATTAAAACAGAATTCTAGGTACAGGCTGATGGGAAAAGCACAAAGAGAAGGTATTACTACTGATCAGGAAAATTAGACAAAGCTTCCTGAAGGCACATTTCTTCTAGATCTTTGAAGGTCGGTTATTTGTGGATGATAACAGTGTTGGGGAAGAATAATGTATTCAGTGAATGGATAGATAGACTTGGGTTGCTGGGTCACAATAGAGGGACAGTGGGAATTGCGAGCGCTGATGCTGGAAGAGACTAAGTTAAATGTGTTCAGTGTTGTTTTTTCCTTCATTAGCAATGATTCTATTTCTTTCTTTAACCTCATCTCTCAATAATTCATGCCTCCTTTCTCCCTTACTCTTTTCTTTCTGTCTTTCTTGGCAGAACTGAGACTTTGATACTTCGTTGTTTGTTGTAAAAACTATCATTGTTCATATATTAACAGTGTAGGTGGCTGGCCTAGGCAACAACTTGCTTTTTATAATCTGTAGCATAAGAGTGAAATATAATCTTGATGATTTCTGAAGTAGGCATCTTTTGTTTTCTTGCTCAGATTGCCATGTGATTTAGTTTCTATCTACACTGTAGAGAATTTTTATAATTTAAGAATTTAACCGCTGTTTGAATCTGTGTGTGTGTATGCAGGCAATCTCTGATTTTCATTGGGATTCTATTTTGAGGACTCTCATGTAGTTGGTTCTGACATAAGTGTTACATCTTTTTTTACATTTTTATAATTATTGCCTTTTATTATCAGTTATCTTTATAAATCCAAACTTAATTTGTTTTTGTTTTATTTTTGGAGGGGGGTTGGAAACTTAAGAAATATACATGTTATGTGCTGCAATATTATTGGTAATACATATTACTGTTGATATGATTAAAAGTTAAAAACAAAAGACTGACAGTCATATTTGTCATAACTTGAATGCATTGTTCATCTGGCACTAACAGTATTTGTGGAATCCTCTGCGGGTTAATGTGCTGGACTGCAATGCCAGTTTGAGCCTCAAAGTTGGCGGTTCAAGGTCACCAGATATTCCTTGGAAACCTTATATAGAGGTACTGTGAGCCATACCTAAGTTGACAGCACTTAACAACCACAACAATCCAGTATTCATGTAGGTCCTTTGCTGTGATAACTACTCTGCTGAGATGCCTCCTCTACTTTACTGTTGCATGTCATATTGAGGTGTTTTGTCCTGAAAATGCCGTCTGACCATGTTAATAACTGTTGTTGTTGTTAAGTGCCATCGAGTTGGTTCCAATTCATAGTGACCCAGCTGGTGAGTTTGAACCACCAACCTTGTGGTGGTTCAAAATGACCTTCTGGGCCTGTGCTTATTCTACAGTGCCACACCAGAACTCCAAAGAACATAGGGGGCTGGATAACTGAGAAAAGCTACCTTTGCTTTAAGAACATATTGAATAGTATCAAAAATTGTTTTTGTTTTTAAAAGGGAATGTAGAACAGATATTGCATGACACTATTGTAAAAAGTTAAGAAAAGCTTTTCTTGATGAACAATCTGTGGTGGTTATTGGGGTAGTGTGGAGGGAAAATTATTCACAGGCTACAAATTGTTGTTGTTGTTAGATGCCATTGAGTCAGTACTGACCCATAGTAACCTTATGCACAGCAGAATGAAACACTGCCCAATCCTGGGCCAACCTCACTACTGTTG
>NW_006408695.1:5134981-5144246 GCF_000296735.1 Chrysochloris asiatica | reverse complement strand
CAATAATTTGCCCAGAGAATCTTTCAATAACAAGAGTCAAGGCTTGAATTTTTTCTTCAGTGCCCCAGCTTGAGAAATGCAGAGCGTGTTCTTCCTTTTTGGTTTTCTGATCCCAGCTCTTTGCACATTTTGTTGTAATATTTGGCTTTTTCGTCTCAACCTGATCTTTGAAAATTTCTGTTCAGCTCTTGACCTCCTCATTTCTCACATTTGCTTTAGCATCTCTATGCTGGAGAGCAAGTTTCAGTGTCTTTTCTGACATCCATTTTGACCTTTTCCTTCTTGTCTTCTCAATGACTTTTTGCTTTCTTCCTGTATGATCTTCTTGATGTCATCCCATAACTCTTCTGGTCTTTGGTCTTTAGTGTTTAATGTATCAAATCTGCTCTTCAGATGCTCTCTAAATTCAGGTGGGATGTTTTCTAGGTTGTATTTTGGCACTCGTGGACTTGTTTTCATTTACTTCAGCTTCAGTTTGAATTTGGATATGAATAATTGATGGTCTGTTCCACAGTCTGCCCCTGACCTTGTTTTCACTGATGATATGGAGCTTTTTCCATCGTCTCTTTCCACATATGTAGTCAATTTGATTTCTATGTATTCCATCTGGTGAGGTCCATGTGTATAATCATCTCTCAGGCTGTCTAAAGAAGGTGCTTGAAATGAACAAATCATTGGTTTTGCAGAATTCTATCATGTATTCTCCAGCATCATTTCTATCACCAAGGCCATATTTTCCAACTACTGATCCTTCCTTTTTGCTCCCATCTATTGCAGTCCAGTCACCAGCAATGAGCAATACATCTTGATTGCATGTTTGATCAATATCAAATTGAAGAAGTTGGTAGAATTCTTCCATTTCATCCTCACTGGCTTTAATGGTTGGTGCGTAAATCTGAATAATAGTGGTATTAACTGGGCTTCCCTGTAGGCTCATGGATATTATCCTATCACAGACAGCGTTGTACCTCATGACTGATCTGGATATGTTCTTTTTGACAATGAATGCAACGTCATTCCTCTTAAATTTGCTATTCCCGGCATAGTAATCCATGTGGTTTCCAGATTCAAAATGGCTAATACCAGTCCATTTCAGCTCACTAATGCCTAAGATATTGATGTTTATGTGTTCCATTTCATTTTTAACAACTTCCAATTTTCCCAGATTCATACTTTGTACATTCCATGTTCCAATTTTCAGTGGATGTTTACTGCCCTTTCTTTTTGAGTTGTGCCCCATCATCAAATGAAGGTCCCACGGGCTTTTCTCCCACATCGACTGTACTCCATTTGTGTCATCACGGTCAGCTCTACTTTGAGGAGGTAGCTCTTCCCCACTTGCATTTTGAGTGCCTTCCTACCTGAGGGGCTCATTTTCAGGCACTATATCTGACAGTATTTCTCTGCTATTCATAAGGTTTTCAGTGACTAAATATTCGGAAGTAGTTTGCCACTCTTTCTTCCTTGTCTGTCTTTGTCTGGAAGCTCATCTGAAACCTGTCCACCCTGGGTGATCTTGCTGGTATTTAAAACACCGGTGGCATAGCTTTCAGAATCACAGCAACTCACTAGCCACCACAGTACGACAAACTGACAGACAAGTGGTGGCCATTTGGTTTTAAGTGGAAACCTAAAACCAAAAGTAGACACATGTTAATATGGGTGACAGGGCAGGCAATATACAATAAGAGTAAATGCTGTTAACTGTTGTATATGGAGGGGGTTTCAATCATTGTAATTAAGCAAAGCATATGATTTATTGAATGTAAAACTGATGATCTGTTCTGTAAAACTTCACTCAATTCAAAATATAAGGGTTTGTTTTGTTTTCACAAAAAGGAAACAGAAGTAGATAGTAAATTGGTGAGGACAATCAGTAGTGGCATGTTGGTGACCTGTTCTCTCAGAATTAGACTTTCATTGCTTGAATGATAGTTCCATATCTTTGTGACTGGCACCTAGACACAAATGAACAGATAATAATGCTTAAACTACAGGCCACTTCTACTTGTTTATAAGTGCTGTTGAGTGGGTTCCGACTCTTCGGGACTGTGTATAGGGTTTCCAAGATGGCAGATCTGTACAGGAGCAGAAAAACCTTATCTTCCTCCCAGGGAGTGACGGTAGAGTTTGGAGTGGTTAACAGTCCAGTGCTTATCCTACAGTGCAACAGCACTCTCTTTCTATATACTTGTTGTTGTTGTTGTTGTTGTGAAGCGCCGTTGATTCAGTTCTGACACATAGCGACTCATAGGGTTTCCAAGGAGTAGCTGGTGAGCTTGAACCACTGCCCTTGCCATTCAGACTGCTTTGCAATCTGACACATAAGCTACAAGTTTAGCAATAATCTAATGCTGTGTTGAATAGTTTCAAAGTACTGGACGTGGTTTGCAGGCCTCACTTCATCATTTTTAAACTCTGGGACATGAGGAAGTCACTTATCCCACTGAACCTCAATTTCTCCATTTGTCAGATGGGCTTGAACATCATTGGCCCACATTTGCTTGTACTTCAGGTGGAATATTTTGTGTAAACGTGTATTGTAAATAGGTAGTCCTGAACAAATCTGAAGAGCTCTTATTATTCCTTCCTTTGGCTAGGGAGAATATGGTAACATGCATCTCATGTATCCTGCTTTGCTATTTGGACACCAGCAGCTCTGGAGTTCCTAATTAGCAATGCGTAGTCTTCTCCTAGAATCAATCCTCCCCAATCCTTAGGATGGAAACAAGTGTTCCTGTTATAGCTGTGCCATGTGCATTACAAGAAAGAATCAGGATCGTGTTGCCATCAGAACCTTAATTTATCAATCTTACTTGAAAATTAAAATTTCAAATTTTCAAGCTGAGATGATTCATTAACAAACTAGTTTTCATGCCTTCGCTTTTCTCAAAGGAACAAAAGGAAATGGCTCACACTAGCACTCCTAATAAGCACTCATTTAGCGAAGGATGGTGTGTCCTTAGTTTTGTCAGCAGATAAAGAATATACTTTAAGTAGAGATACTTCACTCTGCAAAGACAGTATGTAATTTTCCAAATAACGTCTTTAAATCTCCCTCAAACCTGTCCAGAATCTGCGGTTTTTCTCCCTTCATTAAAATTTTCCAACTTGAAAGTTTTATCTTTGAAAATTCAGACATTTTCCATTTCTTGGAAAGAGAACAACTAAATGATTCCAGTATTTCAAACTACAAGGATGACATATTTTCTGCCTGCACAGACTTGATGGGATCTTGCTGTATTCTTCTTCTAATAATACAAATAGTTCTATGTATCTATGTGTGTATGGGTTTGTATCTAGGCATATATATGTTAAAAAGGATAAGAGGTAAATTTTGAGAAATTAAAACACATTTATGGCCAAACAGTGTTATAACTTTAGCTACGCATCTAAATTCCAAATTCAAAAGCAAAAGGTTGTGTCTGCCTCTTTGATTACATGCAAATCAGAAAAGCCATCTGTTATACTGGAACTAAATTGTTTTCAGGTCTTTTAGGAAAGAAAATATGCAAGCATAAATTCATTATTAAAAAAAAAAAACATTCTTTCATTCAAGCAGTGTTTACTTGAATCCCATCATGTGCTGAGTACTGTTTTAGGACTGGGAGTAAGCAATGATCAAAGTTTTTTCACTCCTGGAGCTAAAGAGTATGGTGGTTCACACTCAACTGTAAATTACAAGGTCAGCAGTTTGAGCCCACCTGCTGCTTTGAGAGAGAAAGATGAGACTTTCTGCTTCAGCAAAGATTTAAAACCTGAGATACCCTATACACGGTTGCTCTTGAATTGGAACAGACTTGATGGCATTTAACAACAGCAATAAAGAGGGTATACTTTAAAAATAGTTGTAAAAGACTCAGGTGGTAAAAAGCACACACACATGCACGTAGAATAAAGGAATAACGAGTTCTCTAGTCATTTGTAATATAGAACAAATGTAATGATTTGTTGCCAGTTCCACCCTCATTAAAGGCTTCTTTTCCTATAATTAGTTATTTAATTTGCTTTTCCAATGTTGTATCTCATGGGAAGAGGTGAATGTCTGCCACTTTTCCACCTAATTCTTTTATTTTTCTGTAAAAACAGTCCCCATAGTCTGCTTAGAGGTATTGATCTTGCAAATGTGCTTTGTGACTAATAATCTCAGGAGAATCTTGTTCACCATGCTTATCTTAAAAAGGGCTTGGGGTGCCCCTGAAATGACTGGAAACAGCTCTCTTTAGTAAACACACTGCCTGGTCTCTTCTTTGAAGTGACTGTGCAGGTTCAGCTTCCTTTCCTACTCAAATCTTACCTGGCCTTTATGAACCAGTGAAAGTAGCAGGTGGTACTTGGCTTTTTGTTTTCTTACATACGTCTTTCTCTGGCACTATCTAGACACTGTGTCAGCAGCGCTGCCAGGGTCAAACGATCCTGAAATGGACCGTCACTTGTCTTAACTCTTTCTTTGTAAAGGTATCATTACAACCTGTTGGTAACTATGGATGACATTTTGCTTCTTTTTCTTTAGCTTCTGAAGAGACAGCTTTACAATGTCATCTAAAAGCATCTGTGAGCCTGTGTGTTTATAATCCAGCCACACACTATTGCTCTACTTCATTGAGTTTTTAAATTTTTTTCATTGACTCATTAAAATATTATGCCTATTTCAAAGCTCCTTTCTCAGGTTTTTTTGGGTTTAACTGCTCTCCTTGACTTTTCTCTAAATCCCACGTTCTGTCTTCTTCAGAAATCTATTGCTTGCTACCATCTAGGTTTTGTATTTGGCAGAAATGGAGGAAATTTTCTTAAAATATGATTGGATCAAACTATTTTCGTTTCTCCTTTCATAGTTCCTCCTTGTCCTTTTTATGCTGATGCTCATTTCAAAGCTTTCTAGAAGTACTACATTTACCATAGAACTGCTTTTTGTTCACCTTTTCATAGTTGTTTTCTGAAGAGAAGATGCAGGTGACCACATAGTTCTTAGATGGTGTCTCTCATTATGTGGTTGGCATTAAAGGTTTTTGAAAGCCTGGGAGCATTGAAAAGTCTAAATTGGAACTTGTGGTCAAAGTCTGTGATTTTTTTGGATGTGGGTGGGTGGATAGAAAAATCTTAGAAAGTAGAAAACCAAGAAAAACCTTAGAGACCATCTCAGTCAGTTATTCTCAACCCTGGGGTCAGGATTTTAGACCTTAGAATCAGGAGGGCAGCTTCTAAAAACATGCAAAGGCCATGACCTCACCCTCCAGAGATTTTGATTTAATTATTCTTCAATCAATACTTTATAAAAGTTTCTCTTATGATTCAGTGTAACCAGCACTGTACACCATTTGTGTTCATTTGGCCACTTCATTTTATAGGAAAAAGAATAAGGTCCAAAGCAAAAGTGGATTTTCCAAGGCAGTAGGGTGTTACAGGTACCACAACAAGCATTTCCTAATGCCCAGTCAATGCTGTTTCTCTGCATGAACTATCATTTATTCCCAGTTGATTGTGCTGAGTTGTCTCCTCTGGTCTTGTGTAGTGGGGAGAAGACCGAAGCCTGAACCACACAGGAAAATAGACTGGATTTTGTTTGGTACTGCACATCACAATGAGGTTGAATTTTTAAGCTGTTGATTCAAGATATAAGGAGAATCTGGATAACTGTATGTCTATAGATTCCCAAGGAGAAGGCCATAAGATTTGATCCTAGAACTTGCTACTTCAAAAGACGGGATGTGTTCAGAAGAGGTATTAGTGGTATATTGCAAACGGACTATATATACTTCTTGACAAATGTCCAGAGTTTGAGTTATAACTTTGTCTTTTTGAGTGTTTTAAACTTGGGTAAACTCTTTCCCTTTTGAGTTGTCCTTTCCTCTGTCTTTTAAAATGGAGGGAATACTCCCATCTCCCTTGTTGTTAGTAGGGTTGTTTGAGAAGACATGATTGTGAAAGCTGACACATGATAGATAGTCAACAAATGATGATTAATTTTGAAGTTAAGCAGGCCTACCTAACATTTGTTTTAGAAACAGATAGGACTAAATATGTGGCCAAATCATAATCTGTCAATTTTGTCCAGTATAGTAAGGAGCTCTGGTAGCATAGTTGTTACTAATCGGGCTGCTAATCTCATGGTCAGCAGTTTAAAACTACCAGCTGTTCCATGGGAGAAAGATGAGGCTTTCTGCTCCTGTAAAGATTTACAGCCTCAGAAACCTTGTACAGGGTTGCAATAAGTCGGAACCGACTCCACAGCACACAACAACAACAGTATTTAATAGGATTTAATTGGTCATCTATGGGTGAATTCCACATCCTGGAACTACATGGTATGGTATATAGTGAAAAGGGAAGGGACAGACTAGGCCTGTAAGTGAAATGCTACTACTCCCCTCTAATGTTTGTATCACAATTCATATGGTAGTATTGCTATCTAATCTATGGCCTTCTATGCTTATGAAGAGCTTAATGAGTCTTGGAATCATGCATAGCTGAACAGTTAGCCTCGCATCCAGAACATGCATGTTTTATAAATTTGCTTTGTAAATCCAGAGTGATAAGTAACTCATTACTCCTGAAGCACATTATTGAAAACATGTTTCTTATATTGAATTCTGCTTTCTTAGATTTTTTATTATCTGAAGCAACAGAGAGCAAGCCCCATCTTTCATTCACTTGAGGGTCTTTTGTAGTGAAAGATTATAAAATAGTAACAAGGAGAAACTAAGTCAAACCCATGAAGTGAAGGTTAGATTATTGCATGTCAGAAAATCCAAGAGAGGCTAGAAACCACCGAAGTGGGAAGTACAGTAGCTCTGGGTTCTCTGGGTTCTCTGGAAGCAGGAGTTTCTAGACTTTCACTCTACTCTTCTTCTACTCACCTGAGTCCTGTCTACTCTTCCTTTTTATGTACGTCAGATCTTTTGGGTTGAAATAACTATAAACCCCAAGCATGGTAATTCCCAATATTGCTACTGTTGTTCAGTGCCATTGAGTCAGTACTCACATTTAGAAACCTAATATAGGGTTTTCGAGAAGCGGCTGGTGGATTTGAACTGTCAACTTTGTGGTTCAAACCTGCTTTGTATTCAAGTGCTTATTCTACAAGACCCCATTCTCAATATTGGTCCTTGCAAAGTGTCTCTCATTCTTTCTTCCCTCTCCTTCTCTCTCTCTCCTTCCTTCCATTTTCTATTTGTCTTAACCCCCCTCCCAATTTCCTTTTATCCCAGTGATTTCTTGACTAATATGTATGAAATTATACACATATGTGAGGGGACTTAAAAATTTCATGGAAAAAATGGAATGAAAATATAGTGGAATTTCTATATACAGTTCTTGAAGGCCCCGTATGTATGTATGTATATATGTATGTGTGTGTATATGTACATATTTATGAACCTTTAGAAAGATAAGGAGACTAAATATTCAGAACTAGTCCGTGTCTCCTTCTTCCTAGTCTGTCTCAGTTTGGAATTTCAGCTGAAACCTGTCCACTCTGGGTGATCCTGCTGGTATTTTAAATTCCGGTGGCATAGCTTCCAGATTCACAGCAACACGCAAACCACCATAGTATGACAAACTTACAGATGAGTGGTGTTGATTAATGTTTAGTAATACTTTATGTAACTTAAAAATTGTATTTCTAAAAATTCATATTCCTAATATATAGTTATTGAAAACTTTCTGAATAACAGTGGAATACTGTTAGAACCAGAATACTGAATATTGAAACATGATAATGAGCGCCAGGATATTGTCAGATATTGTGCAGGAAGATAAGTCCCTCAGGTTGGAATGCACTCAAAATATGACTGGGGAAGAGCTGTCTCCTCAATGTAGCGTTGACTGTGATGATGCGAATTGCAGTAAAACTGCTGGGACCTTCATTTATTGATGGGCACAACTCACACTGAGACTAAACAGCTGTAAACATCTATTACTAATCAGAACATAGAAAGTATGCATCTAGGAAAATTGGAAATTGTCAAAAATGAAATGGGACATATAAACATTGATATCCTAGGCATAGGTGTTGTTAAGTGCTGCCAAGTGAGTTTTGACTCACAGCGACCCTGCATGTATATGGTTTGCAAGAAACAGATGATGAAGTTTGAACTGCCAATCTTGGGTTCTGACTGACCTTGCAGTTGACTGCTTATCCTATAGTGCCACACCAGGACTCCTATTGACCATTATGATTCTGACAATCACATAGTTTACTATACTGGGAATGACAAATTGAAGAGGAATTGTGTAGCATTCATCATCAAAAATTTTTTTTTTCAAGATCTGTCTTGAAGTAGAATGCTGTCTGTGATAGGATAATATCCATATACCTACAAGGAAGACCAGTTAATACCACTATCATTCACATTTACACACCAAACATATAAGCCAGTGGTGTAGAAATAGAAGAATTCAACCACCTTCTTCCGTCAGAAATGCATCAGACAGGCAATATCTTGCCTGAAAGCAGAGAACACCAGAAAGAGGTTTACCTGTGCTTTATTGACTATGCAAAGGTTTTCGATTGTGTGCAGCTCTTCGTATTTTGAGTGCATTCCAACCAGAGGGGCTCCTCATGAGGTGCTATGGACAACACTGCAGAGAATGAGTATTCCAGGACATTTAATTGTGCTTATGAGGAATCTATATAGATCCAGAGGCAGTCGTTCAAACAGAACTAGGAGACAGTAAATGGTTTGATATAGGAAGGATGTGTGCCATGGTTGTATCCTTTCACCATACTTATTCAATTGGTATGCTGAGCTAATAATCTGAGAAGCTGTACTATGTGAAAAAGAATGTAGTGTCAGGATTGGAGGAAGACTCATTAACAACCTGTGATATACAGCTGATACAACCTTGTTTACTAAAAGCGAAGAGGACTTAAAATACTTACTGATGTAAACCCAAGAGCACAGCCTTTGGTATGGGTTGCACCTTATTGTACAAAAAACAAAAATCCTCACCATTGGACTAATAAATAACATTCGTATAAATGGAGAAAAGATTGAAGTTGTCAAATACTTCATTTTGCTCAGATCAACCATCAATAATCATGGAAGCAGCTGTCAAGAAATCAAACAAAATATTGCATTAGGCAAATATGCTGCGCAAGACCTCTTTAAAGTGTTCAAAAGCAAAGATGTCAGTTTGAGGACCCAGGCCATATTATTTTTAATAATATAATATACATGCAGATATGCAGATGATACAACCTTGATCGCTGAAAGTGAAGAGGACTTGAAACATTTACTTATGAAGATTAAAGAGCACAGCCTTC
>NW_006408695.1:5128424-5134566 GCF_000296735.1 Chrysochloris asiatica | reverse complement strand
ACAACAACAACAACAACAATATACATATGAAAGTTGGACAATGAATAAGGAATACCAACCATAGAAGAACTGATGCACTTGAGTTTTGGTGTTGGAGGAGAATATCGATAGCACCATGGACTGCCAGAAGAACAAATAAATCTACTGGAAGAAATGCAGCCCGAATACTTCTTAGAAGCCAGGAATGCCAGACTTCGTCGCTCCTACTCATAAAGAGCAACCAGTCCCAGAAAAAGGACATGATGCCTGATAGAGTGGAGGGTCAGTGAAAAAGAGGAAGACCCCAATGAGATGGATTGGCACAGTGGCAGCAGCAATGGGCTCAAACATAGCAACAATTTTGAGATTGGTGCAGGACTGGGCAGTGTTTTGTTTTGTTTGCATAAGGTGGTTGTGAGTTCCTAAGGATTTGATGACAATTAACAACAGCAACAACAGTTATCATTTTACTTCCTACATTCTTATCTCTGACCTTAGACCTAATTTTAGACCTAATCTGATTTCTTACCTCACTTTACTGTCTTTACCGCCTTTTCTTGTTCCACTGTGCTCGTATAGACAGTAACTGCTTCTGACACTGTCAAATATTCCAGTATGTGTACTCATTTCATTGATTTGTTTCCATAGTGAGAAATCTCAGATTTCCCTTTAACTCACTTATCTCACAAACATGACAGTGATAAATATCTTTGTATAAGCGTTAACTGAAGTTAGCTCAGGGTTTATGACTAGGATTGGGGTGTTTGGTCATGATGTGTTTCCATACTCATGGACTGCCAATTTTTCTAAATGAAAAGTCTATACTACATTCTGCTTCCCCTAGTAGAATATTAGGATTCTTATTTTCTCTGTAGTATCCTCAACTTAGGAGTTCTGGTTAGGTGCGGTATGATAAGCACTGGATGGCCAATCGTGTGGTTAGTGGTTCGAACCTACCAGCCACTCTTTGGAAACCTTAAACAGTGTTTCTTTGAGTCAGATACAACTCGACAGCACTTAACAACGACAGCAACAATATCCCCATCATATATGCCTTTGTGACTCCTCGGGTTACCGAGGAGCAGTTGATGCGTTTGAACTGCAGACTTAGTGGTTGAGTGCTTATGTGTACAGCACCACACATATAATTTTGCTCATAATGATATGTATAGAGCGGTTCTTCGCAGTTGCTTATTTTTGTTCCATGTATGACTCAGTCTCTCAAAGTTTATGAGGAGAAAAAATGATTTGTTGCCTAAGGGTGAAGTCTATTTCTAGTCTAGTACATCTCTTGGATCAGGTTTATAAGATAAGCGTATTGCCCACTGATCGTAGAGATTGTTGGTGAAACACATTGTCTAAGAACATACTGTTGTCAGGGCAGGAAGTTGTACTGACATAATTGGAGGATCTCTCATTCCTTTACTTTTTCAATATTTACCAAGTGACAACCATATCATCAGAACTTTCTAGGTTACTTGAAAGTACAATTGCGAACAGAATAGACATGGCCCTTGATTTTCGACTCCTGGTGTGGTGCTGTAGGATCAGTACTAGATTGTGAGCCACAAGGTCATTGGTTCAAACCCACCAACTGCTTCTTCAAAACCCAATACAGAATTGCTGTGAGTCCAAACTGTCTCGAAAGCACTCAACAAAAACAGCAATGTAGTGTAGTTGGGGAGATAGTGCTTGATCAGGTACTCATACAGACATAAGCCATGACAAATATAGATTAAGTATACACTGGGTAAGATGGAGGGTCAGAAAAAAAGAGGAAGACCCCCAACAAGATGGATCAGCCAGGTGGCATCATTGATGGCGTCAAGTGTGGCAGCGGTGGTGGGGTTGGCCCAGGATCAGACATTGTTATGTTCTGCTGTGCATGGGGTCACTATGAGTCGATTCCGACTCGATGGCACTTGACAACAACAACAACATACACTAGATATTCTATAGGCCAGTTTAGCTATGTTGTTCTTTTGTGCCATTCATTGAGTCCTTGTATAGGTCCAAGAG
Organism: Chrysochloris asiatica; assembly: GCF_000296735.1. Lineage (NCBI taxonomy): Eukaryota > Metazoa > Chordata > Mammalia > Afrosoricida > Chrysochloridae > Chrysochloris > Chrysochloris asiatica. The sequence goes on along the minus strand of NW_006408695.1, from coordinate 5,132,568 downwards.
GAACTGGTATGCTTGAACTGCCGACCCTGAGGTTATCAATCTTTGTGCTTATCCTATAATATCACATAGCATAAGATAAAGTAGTGTGAAGGATATTTAGACAGGAAGAATAAATTTTCAGGGGCCCAGAGGCAAAGGGAAATTGACTTCTTCAAGGGATGAAAAGACCAGTATTGTGTCAAGAGCTTTTATTCACTTATTCAACAGACTTGTATTGAGTATGCCACTCTCTAAGGGCCATGTCTATTCTGTTCACAATTGTATTTTCAAGTACCTAGAAAAGTTCTGATGATATGGTTGTCACTTGGTAAATCTTGAGCGAGTTAAGGAATGAGAGATTCCCCATAACATAACAGTGAAACATGGGCTGGAAAACATAGTCAAGGAGTTTTATCATTTACTCATCTCCCTTCAGAAATCTTTGAGACAAGAACCCCATGTTCCAACGATCATCCTTTGTACAATCTAGTTTCAGATTTCTTTTATCTTTCCCTGAAGGTGCTACAGTTTGGCTGTGATCCTTTTCAAGGAGGGGGTGTTTGAAAGACGTGTAAAATATTAAAAGTAGCCATCATGAATGGATATGTTCTTTTTGATACTAGTGAAGTTTCTCTGCCTCACTGTTATCAGTAGATATATTATGTATTGTTCAAGAGTACAGAATCTTTGTATAAAATTGCTATATAAATAGATGGCCTCTGGGCTCTGAACTTCCTGTTTAGCTAACTCATCCCATCACCTCTGTTTCTTCTTTTCCACAAAAGGACGTCACTTGCTACCTAACAAAATCATCCTATTATCTGCTTAGTAATATTGCCTGCTAAGAAACTTAACCCTTAAGCGTTTTTCCTTTTTTTTTTTTTTTTTTTTTGTCAAGGGGCAACTGAATCGTCTTTTCATTTCATTGACATGTGATGAGAAGGACAAAGAACATTTAAGCAAAGGACCTTGGGTGTAATATCCACCCACATTTGACTTTTAATCAAAGGACCTTGGGTAATTTCCACCCACTTTTGACTTTTAGACCTCAAATGTAATGTTTTATACCTACCACTTCTGCACCTATGGTGCAGTGAAATATTTAATGATTCTTCTAGCCATGTTTTTGTTGTTACGTGCTGCCGAGTCTTGTTGTGACCCTTTATAGGGTTTCCAAGAGCAACTGTTGGATATGAACTGTCAACTTTGTGGTTAGCATTCTAGCACTTATCTTACAGCACCACACCAGGACTCCTTCTAGGCATGGTCTTTATAAACTCCCACCAAATGACTTTTCTTTTTCCTGATGGTAAGAGAAGGTGTGGGTAGATGCTGGTTGATTATGTGATTCAGTTGTGAGTGATTGTGAACACGCTTCATTGTAAAAACCTAGAACTCTAAAATGGGTATAAAATGAGCATTCTCAGAGGCAGGAATGGAGAGATCACAAGGGGCCAGGAGTGGAGCATGCCCTCCGGACTCCAAGATTCCTGAGCCTCTTCAACCCACAGACAAAAAGCTATGACATCAGAATAGTTGCAGAGGAGCAGCACCAGCAACAGCAAAACCAAGAGCCAGAGCATGAGCAATAGAGGTCAGCTTTCCCATCCAATGGAGCAAGTAAAGCTGAGTCAGTTCTACAGGAGGCTTGCTTGCAGGCACTTAATTGGGGGAACTAGATTTGCTGACATATAGAGCCAGAGCTGCATGCCTTCAGGCTGAGGCATATGGTGGAGTGGTGTGCCCTGTAGGCATTTAGTATCTGTCTTAAAAGAGGTTTGTAATGTTGCCTGAACAAGGAAGAGGCCAGGTCAAAGGGCCTGAGGATGCCTGTCTTTGGGCATGGTATTATAAAGATGTTCTGACTGAATGAACTGTGCTCCGAGTATTTTCTGATTCTGCATTGTAATCTTCTAGCTTCCCTGATAAGCCCTGTAACTGTCATTGTGGTGTGTGAGTTCTGTGTGGGCCTTGTAATGAATTTTTGAACTCAGATGAGAAGTAGAGTTCTGTGTGAAGGATGTTTAGTGCTATTCTTTGAAGTTCCCTCTGGTAGCATGTTGTTGTTGTTAAGTGCCGTCGAGTCGGTTCCGACCCATAGCGACCCTGTACAGGGTTTCCGAGGGTGTAAATCCTTACGGGAGTAGAAAGCCTCATCTTTCTCCCGTGGAGCGCCTGGTAGTTTCGAATTGCTGACCTTAAGGTTCGCAGCCTGATTCGTAACCACTACGCAGCATAGTGGTTATGAATTGGACTGCTAACCTCAAGTCAGCAGTTCAAACCTACCAGCTGTTCCATGGGAGAAAGATGAAACTTTCTGCTCCCGTAAAGATTTATAGCCGTGGAAACCCTGTACAGGATCTCTGCAAGTCGGAATGGACTCCATGGCACACAACAGCAACAACATAGTACAGTTGAGGGCAAGGTATGGAATAATGTCAAAGTTGTTTTTTTTGGGGGGGAGGGGTTGTGCTTAGTATATTCTAGGCACTGTTTTTATGTATCTGATGTTTATTATTTTATATAATCTTGGTAACTATTCTTTAAGACCAGTAATCTTACGATTCCTATTGTACCCATAGGCAGTGAAGCACAGAAAGGGCATATGACCTTTCCAAGGTTATATAGCTAGCTGATGTTAGAACTAGTGTCAGTGAGGAAGTCTGGCCTCACAGCCTGTGTTTTTCCCTGGTCTTCATTACTGTGAATACATAGGAACTTAAATGTAAGCCTGAAGGCGTTGGCACTCTTGGGGAACTATGTTGTGTACCTTAGCAACTTTTCTCAAACAAAACCCACATATCCCTTCAATTTATATTTCAAGACTTGTTTGTTTTCTAAGGATTTCTCAGTAGCAGTTATTTGAAATTCATAATTTGAGATAAACAAATTGTTAAATTTATCCTGCATGGAAAGAATTCAAAAGTAAAATTTGAATTGAATATAAAAATGTTTGTTATTTGACAGCAGCTTCTGTTTTATGCATTGTACAGAAGGACGAGCTCCTTATCTTATGTTCTGAACAGTACTCATGATATGTTATTGGGAAAACAACTTCACTTATTGTGTATCCTTTATGTTGTTGTTGTTAAATGCCATCGAGTTGGTTCTGACTCATAGCCTCTCTATGATAGGATTTCTGAGGTGAGGCTAGTGAACATTTGACCCTTCAGTTAGCAGTCAAGTGCTTATCCTATAATGTCACATCGTGAGGTGACATAAATTATCAGTATCCCATTTAAATTTGTCTTTACAAGAGATGAATTGGAATCATAGTTAAGACTATAATTGCCAACAGTGGGGACATTGGAGTGGAAGACATTTCAATAGATACCATAGCTATTCTTTCATTAATCGGGATATTTCCAGGATAATGTATCTAGTGAAATATTTAGGTGAGAGCCTGATAAAACTGCACCACTGTTACTACTAATAATGTTTGGAATCTGCCAAAGTGCTACTGTGACAAGCATTGAAAGGAAGGCAAAACATAGTAGACTGCCTTCTCAGAGTCCTAAGGAGTTCTTGTAAAATGGAATCATCATGCACCCAGGAGAATGAAAGTTTCTTGAAGCTAAAGGGTAGGTTTGACTTATTGCTGATTAGGTTGTTGTTATTGGATGCCGCTGAGTCACTTGCACATCTTGGCAACCCTGTGCACAACAGACGGAAACACTACTCAATACTTTACCATGCTCAGAATTGTTATGCTTGAGCCCATTGCTATCGAGACTGTGTCAGTCCTTGTTGGGGGTCTTCCTCTTTTTCATTGACTTTTCCCCTGAATATAGGGTTCAATTTGGAATGAATAAAAAACATTGACAATGAGTGGTTACATCCCTCATTTCCTGAAATTCCACTAACGCAAACCTCATACATTATATCAAAATAATTGTATGAGATTTCAGTTAGTGGAATTTTTTTGGTCACCTACTATGTACTCGTACAAGACATAGAATATAATGGGAAGCAGTTTACTTGGGCATTTGATTTAAAAATGAACCTTAAGATGTATTGATGCTTTTGAGTTAATGGTGTTGGAGGAGAACAAATCCATCTCTGCTGGAAGAAGTACAGCCAGAATTCTCCTTGGAAGTCAGGATGGCCAGATGTCATCTCCCATATTTCAGGCATATTATCAGAAAAGACCAATCCCTGGAAAGGA
>NW_006408695.1:5124881-5128308 GCF_000296735.1 Chrysochloris asiatica | reverse complement strand
GGACAGTGTTTCATTTTACTGTGTATAGGGTCTCTGTGAGTCAGTACTGATTTGATGGCAACCAACACCACCACCACTAACAAATAAAGTGAACTTTGTACTGACATAGTGACGGGAGAATGAGGTGGAAAATGAGAATGATTTTATTAGGGGAACAATGAATGTAAACTGCTCTGAGTATGGTAAAGGTAGCTCTAAGTATTGAACTGGTAAGCGGGAGAGGGGTGTTTATTTTGTCCAGCATTTTATAAGGACTCTGTTTACTAACAGAACAAGCAGGATGATCATTGACAAGTGCTTGTATTTTTATGGCTGTTTTTTGATTTACATTCATTTATTCACTTAGTTTAGTCATGCAGCCTTATATTGGTACTAAGATCCCCTGTACTGTGTACTGCAGCGAGTGTATTTTGAAAGGTGGTCACAGTCTGTTTGTACGTCATGAATCACATTAGTGCATTGTGATATAGTGAGCAGAAAAGAAACTAACACTTCACTTTGTTCCTAACCCTTTAGTTTAGTATAAACATTGTTTGGGGAAACATGTTTAAGTTGTGCGTTTACCCTCGATCTCAAGTTAAAATGTATTTAAGTGGTAACATGCCTGAACAATTCTGCTAAGTTGTTATGTGCCATCGTGTCAGTACTTACTCATAGCAATCCTGCATAGGGTTTCCACGAAGGGGCTGGTGGATTGGGGACTATACATCAAGAGTGGCTCCTATAGGGACCATCCAGTTAAGTAGGTATAAATAAATACACATTATAGCATAATATAGTACGTGACAATTCTATGAGAGGCACAAATATCTAATAAGGAAATTCAGTGAACTCAGAAAATGATTTGAATAAAGAAATTGACAAGGTCTTAATGGAGCCAGATGCCTCTTGTGCTGGACTTGAACAGTGGGTTAATTCTACATGGGGCTGGGGGTGTGGGAATCAGGATGGAGATTGATGCATGTGGGTATTCTAAAGGGCCTGAAAACATCCCATAATATTTCTTTTGGCTTTTCTTTTGGCCACTGGTAGCACAACCAGCCATGGTTTCTAAGCTTAAAGAGAATGTACTCTGAGCAATAAGGAGTAAGCTAAACAAATGGAGAAGGAGCTGTAGGAAATGCCTGTGGATTCATGAGAAAAGAAGCTAGGTTCCAAGAACCCAAGAAGAGACAAGTACATGGAGTGACATGATAATGATCTATAATTCCGTTATACATTGACATTTAGAGGATGCAGCAGTCACTTAGTTCCTGAGTACTTTGAGGAAAGGGCAAGAGCTAACTAGCCAGAGATGAAGTTACTTCTCAGAGAAATCCCACTTCTCTAGAAGTTACACGAACTCTAAAGAAACTCTGGGACTACCACTTGGTGGTATATAAAGCAGACAGTGTTTCTAGAAAGTCACAGAATTTTACATGCTGGGAAAAAAATCCTTTCAAATCCTTTAGAAGTGTTCAGTTTTTCTCTCTGACTATTCAGAATGCACATGAATTACAGGCTTAGAGTGGTGGACTTGTCCCTGGAATTCGGTCCTGCTAAATTTGGAGGACTGAGCAGTGTTTTGTTCTGTTGTGAATAGAACACATGGGTCAGAACTAACTCGACAGTGCCTAACAAAAAAAAAGAAACAGCGTTCCTCAGAAGGTGCTGGAACCTTCCAGGTAAACCTGAATGGCTTAATCCTTGCACCTGGGACAGGCACTGTGAGAATAAGGTAAGAAGAAGTCCATGCCGTGGCATTGTTGTTATGTGCCGTTGAGTCAGTTCTGACTCTTAGTGACCCTGCACAGGGTCTCCGAGGCTGTAATTCTTTACGGGAGCAGAAAGCCTTATCTTTCTCCCACGAAGCAGCTGGTAGTTTCGAACTGTTGACCCTGAGGTTAGCAGCCCGATTCGTAACCACTACGCCACCAGAGCTCCTTTAACATTTGCTAAAAATTAGTATCACTCATCCCTCTCACAGCACTGTGTGTGGCAATGGCCACACAGAACTCAGCTACCATAGTCACAGATACTGAGTTTACTAAGGAAGTGAAGAGATTTCAATTCAGGGTCAGAAATGCTCAAGGTACAGTTGATTCTGGTCAGAATGGCTTCTCCTCAACTATGCGCCCCCCAGGTTGGTTCTCTTGTAGGGTTGCTGATCAACCCCCTCTGGATACAACACTCCACCACAAGCCTCAGTTTGAAGGCATTCAGTAGCTCCATGGGTCAGCAAATCGGTCTCCCCCTCCCTTCGCCCCAGCTCACCTGGAGTCACTCAGCTTTACATTTTCTGAGGGCTGGGAAGCTCACCACTCTGTCCCATGCTCTGGCTGTTGGTTCTGTTACTGTTGCTCCTCTGCCTATCCTCCGGGGTCACAGTTTTCTCGCCATGGGTCAAGGAGGTTCAGTGTGTATGTATTTCAAGGTCCAAATGATACATTCCACTCCTGGTTCTTCTTCCTTAATGGTAGTGAGATCTCCTTATCTGGCTCCTGAGGGGGGCTCATTTTGTGTACCTTATAGAGTTACAGGTTTTTACAATCACAATGAACCGTCTTAGCAACTCACAATCGAATCAAATAATTCCATCAGCATGTTCCCTTATCTTCTCTTACCTAGACCCAGCATAGCAAAAATGTTTAGTGGGAGTGTACAAAGACTATGGGTAGAAGAGATACTAGTAATTTCCTACACTACAACAGCTTTTCCTAGTATATAGCCTCCCCTTTCCAAACTGACCCTGTGTTGTATAGTTACAAAGCAAAACAAAAACAAGTAAACAGCAAATCAGGCTGCATGAAGTTTCAAAGAATAAATAACTCGTCCAAGATAATACATTGAATTGCTAACTGTTGAGTCAGTTCCAAGGCTGTAAATCCTTGTGGGAACAGAAAGCTTCATTTTTCTCCCATGGAGCAGCTGGTGGGCTCGAACCACTGACCTTGTGGTTTTCAGTCCAGTACATATCCTAGGGAGCCACAGTGCTCTTATATAAGGAATTAGAGGGAGGCAAGGGGCCGGTGTGTGTGAAAGATGCCATTTTCAAAAGTGCTTATACACAGTGGAGGACTGTATGGACTATTTGGCCATAAATCTAATTCTAATTAATATTTCTTTTTTTTTTTCTTAAAAAAGGTCAGATTGTTCATTAAAAGCTACGGTTTACCTTGGTAGAGTGTTGCCATAAAGAATGAAATACTAGCTGCTTAACTTACTTGGTATGGTGGTTGTGGTGGCATGGAGTCGGTACCTACTAATAGAGACCCTGCATAGGGTTTCTGAGGAGTGCTTGGTGAGCTTGAACCACCGACCTTGTAGTCCAGTGCATTAACCCTTAGCACCACACCAGGATTATTATATATCCTCTTATTAATGTTGAGGATTTTCCCTTGAATTCCTACTTTGCTGAGTATTTCTGAGGCTGTAAATCTTTACCAGA
>NW_006408695.1:5121878-5123176 GCF_000296735.1 Chrysochloris asiatica | reverse complement strand
TTCTAGTGTGGTGTTTCTGACTATTCCTTTCTCTCCCTCTCCAGTGTCTATTCTATATTATAATGCAAGGGAAACCAAGATTCTAACAAACAAACAAAAAACAGTCAAGCATCTTAACATGATTCCCTTTGGGAGTTCTGTTTTGAGAATCAACTGGGTTATGTTCCTCAAACCAGGTCACTGGATTGAAGTGCTATGCAAATAATAATATGACTGTTAGTGAAAATAATAAGCAACATATTGGTATTAAACTGTGAGCTGATATGTGGAGCAGCAGATTTGTATTTTTAGTTCATTTCCTTAGGCAAATGCAAATGTTATGCTAGCACTGTTACCTCAGGCCTTCTCAAGTTAGATTTCCACTGCAAACAGTTTCCAGTAAATAGGAACCACAGTGGTACTGTTCCTTTTGCCTCCACTAGGCACCTTTCAAAACTTCTCAAGAGATAATTGAAGGAGAACTCGAATCTGGGATAAATTGTGTATGTGTATAACAGATTCAGCAGGGATTTCAGGCACTTCCAACCCACATGAAACATTAAACATATTGACTGAGACTAACTTGAAGATGGGTGTAGGCATTTTTTTTTTTTTTTTTTTGGATTTAAAAGAGATGTCTTATTTTATCATGTAAAATAAGATGAGGACAGTTCATTTTAAGTAAGAAAGGAACACAATTAAATTGTGTTTACTTTTCTTAACTTTAAGAGAGTCAGGGTTCCTATTATAAATTTAAATATTATGCATACATATGCAGTTTTCATTTAATTTTTAATTTTGAATTGAGTAAAGGTTTACAGACAAAATCATCAGTTTTACATTCAACAAGTCATACCTTTTGTTTTGTTTCAAGGACTGCAGTCCCCTCCATCAGCAACCGCTATCTAGCTTCCTCCCTGTGGTTCCTGTTTCCATTCTACCACCCTTCCAATCCCTACTCATCTTTGTCCTTAGGTAAATGCTGTCCTCTTGATTTTGAGTGGTACATGTTTCCATGGTGAGCATATCTTACTAGTGTTGTTGTGCCCCCTATATACCAACCAATTTTAAGGAGAACTTTACTCTTCTTAAACAATACTTTGCTTATCCTGGGTCTGTTTTCTTTCCATATAAAGGTAATGGTAAGTTTTTCCAGCTCTTTAGAGAATGATGATGGAATCTGGATTGGGTTTGTATTATGTCTGTAGTAGGTTTTGGGTAGTGCTGATGTTTTTTACAATGTTAAATCTTCTTTCCATGAGCATGGTATAGTCTGCCATTTCATCTGTAACACTTATTAGTACATGATTCCTGTATAG
>NW_006408695.1:5107202-5121273 GCF_000296735.1 Chrysochloris asiatica | reverse complement strand
GAGTAGAAAGCCTCATCTTTCTCCTGCGGAGCAGCTGGTAGTTTCGAACCGCTGACCTTAAGGTTCGCAGCCCGATTCGTAACCACTACGCTATATACCCTCCTGTTAATGTTGAAGAAATTTCCCTTCAATTCCTACTTTGTTGAGTATTGTTATCTGGAATGTATGTTGGATTTTGTCAAATGACCTTTCTGTATCAGTCAATAGGATCATGTGGTTCATTTTCTTTGTTTTATTTGAATAGTAAATCACACTGGTTATTTAATACTAAACCATGCTTACATCCCTGGTATGAATCCCACTTGGTCATATGTTGCTGGATTCTTGTGGCTAGAATTTTGTTGATAATTCTTGCATCGACATTCATGGGGGATATTGGTCTATAATATACTTTTTTTAGTGCTATCCTTGCCTGATTTTTGAAGGCTATGCTTGTTTCATAAACTGTATTACAGAGTTTTCCAACTTTTTTTATATTCTGGATTGGGTTGACTAAAATTGGTGTCGCTTATTTTCTATATGTTTCGTAGAATTCACCAGTAAAGCCATCTGCGCCTGGATATTTTTACTTCAGTTCCCTAAGCTTAGGGAATGCTGAGGGTGTTCCTCCCTTTTAGTTTTCTAACTCCAGGTCTTTGCACATTTCATTATTATATTTGACTTCTTATTTTTCAAGCTGAATACAATTTTGAAATTTTCTATTCAGCTCTTTTAACTCCTCATTTCTTCAATTTACCTTAGTATCTCTAGAGTATAGATCAAGTTTCAGAGTCTCTTCTGGTATCTATTTTGTTCTTTTACTTCCTTTTTGTCTTCTTAATGACCTTTTGCTTTCTTTTCATATAATGTTCTTGATGTGTCATCCCTCAACTCTTCTAGTCTTTGGTCTTTAGTATCTAATGCATCAAATCTGTTCCTCGGATGATACTGAATTCAGGTGGGATATATTCACGATCACATTTTGGCTCTTGTGGACTTGTTTTAATTTGTAATTAATGGTTTGTTCCACAGTCTGCCCCTGGCCTTGTTTTGGCTGATAATACAGAGCTTTTGTACCGTCTCTTTCCACAAATGTAGTCAATTTGATTTCTGTGTATTTTACATGGTGATGTCCATGTGCATAGTTGTCTTCATGTTGTTTAAAAAAGGTGTTTATTTGTACTGAAGAAGTCATTCATCTTAAACATTTTTGCTATGTCATATGTAATATCATTTCTGTTTCCAACGCCATATTTTCCAGCTACTGTTACTTCCTCTTTGTTTCTAACCTTTGCATTCCAATCATCAGTAATTATCGGTATATCTTGATTGCATGTTTGATCAATTTCAGCCTGAAAAAGTTGGTAGAATTCTTCAATTTCCACACCACTGGCTTTAATGTTTGGTGCACTAATTTGAATAATAGTGATATTAACTCGTGTTCCTTGTAGGCGTATGTACTTCAAGATGTTGAATGTTCTTGGTGATGATGAAGGCAATGCCATTCCTCTTCCGTTTGTCATTCTTAGCATAGTAAACCTTGTGTCAAGTTCAAAAGGGCCAACACCAGTCTATTTCGGCTCACTATCTAGTATATCAATGTTTATGTGTTACATTTCATTTTTGACAATTTCCAATTTTCCTGGATTCATACTTTGTACATTCCATGTTCCAATTATTAGTGAATGTTTACAGCTGTTTCTCTTCATTTTGAGTTGTGCCCCATAAGCAAATGGGAGTCCAGAAACTTTTTACTACATTGCATCATCATAGTTAACTCTATTTTGAAGAGCCACCTCTTTTCCCAGTCTTATTTTGAGTGCCTTCCAACCTCATGGGTTCTTCTCTGGGGCTAGATTTGACAGTACTCTGATGTTCTTTGTCTTGTTTCAGTGTTCAGGGTTCTGGTGCTATCTGACATGACAGTGTTCTACCACTATAAGGTTTTCAGTGACTAAAATTCCGTCTCTCCTTTTTCCTAGTCTGTCTTTATCTAGAAGCTCATTTGAAACCTGTACATTTCAGGTTCATTTAAATACCTGCTGGTATTTAAAATACTAGTGGCATAGCTTCTCGAATCACAGTAACATGCACTCCACCTCAAGAAGACAAACTGACCTAAGAGTGGTGGTTCTCAGTCTTAGTGATCCAAATAGAACAGATTAGAACTACCCATAGGGGTTCCAATTCTACATACAGATCTTTAAGGAAGCAGACTGCCCTGTCTTTCTCCCATGGAACATATACCCTTCAGTTTATAGCCTGGCACTTAACCCATTGTGCCACCAGGTATATATTGTTGTTGTTGTTAAGTGCCGTCGAGTCGGTTCCAACCCATAGTGACCCTGAACAGGGTTTCCGAGGCCAGGTATATATATATAAACTCTTTATTATTATGGATTTATGACTTAGTTATATATTTATGTTTCTACGTGCCGTGAACCAGTTCCAAAGCATAGCAATCCTGTATGGGGTTTATGAGGAGTGGTTGGTGGGTTTGAACCATCAACCAGTGCTTATCTTACAGTGTCACATCAGGACTCTGTAAATGTTCAGATATTTATAGAGTATATAAAAAGATTTGATCATTCATAGATTGTTTTATTCTCAGTGCAGTCAGTATTCTTCATCCAAGTAAAAATTAGTCTTGCTTACTTTTATAGCAAACTAGATAGGCAATTTTGAGTTTCATCTGTAACACTTATTAGTACATGATTCCTGTATAGAATTGACATTTTGAGAAACTTACAGTGCTACCACTTCTATTATACTAAATCATTTTCTTAAGCATGATTTTACTTTTTTTATTTCAATGAAAGCCACAGAAAACAGAAAATCCTGGGAATCCATTATCACGGGGCCCTTTTTATTCTAACAGTACCCAAACAGGGAGATAGCTTCATAATATTCCGTATTACGCCCAGTTCTAAATTCTAGTTCTGAATTTTAATGTGTGAATGTTACAATAGAATCAGAGTAATGATAAAGTTATGTTTGTTTGAGATACTTCATCTTAATATCAATAGATAGCCTTGGCTATATTTTAATCATTTTTTATCATTCTCATGTGTGAGTCTTTGCTTGAAACTGAAATCTTTATGTTCAAGTAAAGATTACTAGGGAGATGGTATACATTTTCATGGCAGCTATTTGATATAATCATTTCCCATCATTAAGTAAACAAGTCAACTGTGTACAAGAAAATCTAGCCTTTGCTTTGTCTGCCTTATGAGGAAAATTTTTAGAAAATAAGCATTTGCCTCATTAATTTTTAGATCTTTATATTCATCAGTAATGATACCAACTTTCTTCATTATGTCAGCCTTCCCAGCAAAAATCAGTCAGTCAGTTACTGTATTATAATTGTGCAAGTATTTTCTTGATTAGTCAAGAAATGTGTGACCAGTAAGTTATACAAGGTGTTATTTTTTTCTGACTTTTGGGAGGGCTGTTGTAAACTTTTTGGAACTCTGCTTATTTTAATATTATGCTTTCAGGAAGGAACAAATCATCAAGATGTGTGTTTTGTTTCTGAACATGATCCATAAACAAAGGATACACAGTCTTAGTCGTAGCTGGCACTAGAGCACAGTTATTAAGACTGTTGAAAATTCTCACAAATTAAGTATGTGCCCTTGAGTATCTTACCTCCATTTCAGATTCAGTTTCAATTTATCCTATATAAAGATATTAGATAAAGATGTTTCTATAATATTCTTCTCTGCTTTGGACTTTGACGTTTTTCAATGACTGATCTCAGGATGCTCATGGAGATGGTGAGATGGGACAAATAGGCTTTATACATTGAAAAAATTTTGACTTGTTTCAGCTCCCATTATTGTTGGAATACTCTTTTGTTTAATCCTTAACCCCTTGAGCCCCTCTGCCCCGTTATCAGAATTGATTTTTTTTCTTTCCTTAGTGTGAGCCATAGAGAAGCCTTGATGATACCGTCCATGGTTAAAATGCTCGGCTGCTAACCAGAAGTTTGGTGGTTTACACTAAAGTTGGGTGAATTGGTATTCACTTCTGGTTATTCCACCATAAAAGAGATACCATCAGCTAGGGAAGACCATCCAAGATGGGGGGAGTGCTTGGCACTATGTTTTATGATAACTGTTGATGGGAGTTGTAATATCACTTCACAGTGACAGTGGTAGGTGGTACCAGAGGGCAATATGGAGGGCTGTCTGGATTCATGTACATAGTACATAGGCACAACCAGGACACAAAATTTAGAAAGAGGCAGATTCCCTTTCAGTATAGAGCATCATTTCTGACAGAGTAGTTGAAAGATAAAATGGGGTACTCTAGGAAGGAATGAGTTCATTAGAGGACAGTTAGTACTAGCCTCTTGCCCTTTGAAGATTCTTAGAACATATCATCCAAACCAGACTTTTTTGCTGTGCTGCAATGCATTACTTACTTTCCGTAGTCTTCTTAAAATACAGTTACAAAGGAAATATAGCATGTGTAGTTTTCATGAAAACATAACTTTCTGTATCAAAAGAAGGGAAAAGAATTCTCTATTTCCAAATACAGAGGTTTTGTCTGTTCATAAATCAGTTTTGAATTATCTTTCATTGGAATTTCTTTCTCTTTTAACTTCAGAACTTCAAAAGTTTCTCGGGCCAGAGCTGTTAAGTGTCATTGACTTGGTTCCGACTCATAGTGACTCTGTATAGGGTTTCCAAGGATCGACTCCTTGGTTAACCTTGTAGTTAGCAGTCTAGTGCTTAACCTACAGCATCACACCAGGACTCCAATGGCACTTAGCAACATGAAAATGGGAGTCCTTCTGTATCCACATGTTCCCCCACGTCTTCTTTAAATATAACCAGAGTGTCTTCATAGCCCCAGCAAAGGCACTATTTCCCTCTCAGCATCAAAAAGCTTGCATGTATTTTCTCATTTTGATAGGAAGACTGATAGTAATTCATGACAATTCCAGTTGAACCACCTCCTGTTTCTCCTCTTCCGGTGCTGTCATTGTGTGTCCACCTATTAGTCTCCATGGTCCCACCTCTCTCACTGTCTCTTTTTTGTGGAATTTTCCCCACCTGTTTCATCAAACACCTCACAATGTTTTTGCAGTGTCTATTAGGACAAGTCTCCTTTTATTCTTATTTTATATTTTCTTAGCTAATTTTCTAAAATTAGTTTACTTAAGGAAACTTAAAAGAGTCCATTTCTGCTTAACTAATTTTTATTTTTTAACCTGGTTCCTCTGTATTAGAAGAGAAGATCAGTTTATGATCTGGTCGTGGCTGGGTGGTACTTGAGCAGGAACTTTGTCCCCAGTACAGTCTCCCTTTCAGTGAGCTGACTCAATGTTCACAGAACAGCTTCTAGCCAGGTTTGATTACTGCCTGCTGTAAGGAGTCTGTGGTTATTATAAACTGCTTAGTGCTTCATGACTAGCATGAAGGATGGTGGTTTGAAGTCACCTCCTTCCCCAGATGTACCTTATAAGTCAGATCTGGCAGTCTCTTTCCATGAAAGCCTTACGGAGCAGTTGTACTCTGTGTACTTTGGTCTCCAGGAGTGGAAATGATTTGACAGAAACTACCACCACCACCATGCTGGTCTCTCCTTAGAAATGTGTGTCAGTTTTCTCAGCTAATCATCATAGGATCCCTTTGAAGCTTGAATGCTATCTTAGGTAGTTGATTGCTTAGGTTCACAGCAAGCTTGTGGCAGAGCCAGTAGCAGGTTTGGAGTTTTCAGAGAAAGTAAGCATAAACCTTCCCAAAGATTTTATTCTTTTTAAATAAATGGAAATACTGGTATATGTTAAAATGTCTAGATCTTAGTATAAAATCTTTACTTAAGGTTTAAGTGTTTTCATACTGAATTTTAAAATCAGATTAAAAATTGTATTTCTTTTTTCATAGTAGAATTCTTGGGGTGGGAGGATTAGCGTGTGGGTGACGCCATATATCAGTGGAAGACAAAAATCTTCACAGATTTGGTAGCTGTTAGCCACATGTGGCTATTTGAATTTGAATTTAAGGTTAAAAAACATAAAATCAGTCTGCCTCACTAGCTACATTCCAAGTACATATTTGTCAGGCATGTCAAGTCATGGGATAGTACAAAACTTTCCCAAGATTTTGAAAAGTTCTATTAGACAAAGCTGGTAAAAGCATCTACAAATGAAATTTTTAGGCAAAAGGAAGAGCAGTTATTGAGGTGAACTCTTATTTCTATAAATTGTATTGAGAAAAACTTTCTTTAAAATATTGCTAATATTTGATGAAACATTGAAGTGTTTATGGTTTCAAATGCTTTTGTAGACATTATTTAAATCAATAGAGCAGAAAGATAGGTAAAACTTTGACTGTAAAGGTAAGTCAGTATTTATTATGCCTGTGTTGTTGTGGTGCTGTTGGATAAAGCACTAGATTGCAAGGTTGATTTGAGACGTGGTCAGAGGTTCAAACTTACAGCCGCTCCTTGGAAACTATTCTGGTTTTTTTGTGAATCAGAACTGATTGGACATCACTTAACAACAACAACAGCAACAGTATTGCTGTAGGTATTAAATGTCGGTTCTGACTCATAGGGACCCTGTGTAGTATTTCCAAGGAGCAACTTGTGGGTCCTTGGAAACTATGGTTAGCAATCCAGTACTTTTCCTACAGTCACAGCAGGACTCCGTGCTTATGTTATAATTGAGGAAATTAAGCTCCAACACCTTAAATACCACAGAAGCAAATGCTGAAAGTGCTTTAATGAGGAGTTTGAAGGCCTTCTGCTTCACATGTGTTCTTTTGTTGGTTTGAGAAGAACTGTTGTTCTGAGTACTTTTAATGTTGGGTAAGGTTGGTATGAGACTCTCTAAGTGTCATATACTTGTCTAATTCTAGAACCAATTTGGGGCTGAAAAGTTGTAATCTGTAAAATAAAAAAGAAGAAATGAAAACCCAAGTGGTTGCCATGATCCTTTATACAACTAGGAAAATACGGACTCCAAGCATGAGTGTCATGTGAGAATTTACTGATTGTTTTGAGAATGCCCATGACCTGAAGTATAAACAAAAATAAAACCAAGAGAAGTATCTACCCCTCAAGCAAAACATAAAAATGAATCTGAGTTGTATTCCATTTCTGAAGTACTCTTTCACTATCATCCATGGGCACCCAGGATGTGGTGTTTGGTGTGTGACTAAGATAAATGGGTGGATGTTAATGTCAGAAATTCCACAAAGAATGAGGTTGGAACCATTTTGTGCTATGTGTCCCAGTTAGGCTGTGTGAAGTGAACTGGACCCTCTTGATGTGGTGGCCCAAATGCTGGGCTTAATCCTCTGGTGTGACTGCTTTCACAAGTCTTTTCAAGAGCCTAAGTACCATAAAATACCCTCACAAAAGCCTTCATACCAAAGAATGTATGTGTCGGCTCATGTCAAGAGTTCTTAGGAAAGAACAATGTGCCTAAAGCCATAATCTAATAAACAAACAGATAATCTACTTCAGTTTTGTCTAAGTAATATAATGTCTCTACCAAACTATTTCCTGCACCTTGAGCTCTATTCAGAAGGAAAGGGTTCTGCGTGGGAATGTGTGTATATTTTCTCTTAACAGGAGGGCATTTAGCTCCTGTGACTGGATGTCTTGTTTTTCTCTTCTGGGTAGCTCTTGTTTACGGTGGGAATTTTCCGTCTTGGTAATTTGGTATTTTACTTGGTTTTTATTGTAAAGGGTGGAAATGTGTACACCTTAATTTAAGAAATATTGTTGCATCACCGCCATCTCAGTTACCAAGGGACAGGAAAATTTTCATTTCTTTTGAACCCTTTCTGCCATACCCTTACCTACCCATTAAGTTGAAGAGAATCAAAGGCTATTTCCATAAAGCAAGTTTTAGAGGGCTGAGGACAGGGTGGGAGGAGGGGTTTCACAAGTCTTGAAATCCCAGGTGCTTCCTCTTAAATTATTAGCTGAGCACTTGTTTACTACCCTCTGGAGAATCAGGACATAATAATGAATAGAATGTCATCTTTGGGGGAAATTCTGCATATTCAGCATCTTTGTGAGATTGCAAGTCAGTCATTCTAGTTATCTGCAGAGTTTTTCTTTGTTACCTTTGACTTGGTGTCATGGCGACCATGTGTACAACAGAACCAAGTGTGGCCAGGTCTTGCAATATTTTTACAATCATTGATATGCGCTAGCCCACTGCTGTGGACGTTGTGTACTTAGAGTGCCTTCTAACATAGGGGAGTTCTGTTCTAGTACCATATTCCATATTGGACACTATTCTGTTATAATTTTGTTGGTGTTAAATGCCATTGAGTCACTTCTGAATCATAGTGACCCTGTATAGGGGTTCTGAGGAGCAGCTGGCGGGTTTGAACAGCCAACTTTACAGTTCAAACCAACCTTACGATCCAGTGTTTATCCTATAGCACCGCACTAGGAACCTTCTGGAAGTAGTTGTTAGACTTTTTATTACTGGTCTTAGTCTAGAAGTTCCACTGGTAGCTGATCACTATGGATGACCCTAATGGTATTTGAAATACTAGTGAAATAATTCCTGGTATCATTATTGTTGTTTAGGGCCATCGAGATGGCAACCCTGTGTAGGGTTTCCGAGGAGCGGCTGGTGGGTTTGAACTGTTAACTTCACAGTTAGAAGCCCAGCGCTTATTCTACAGTTATACATTATTGTTGTTGTTAAATGCCATCCAGTTAGTTCCGAGTCACAGCAACAACCCTGTTTAAGGTATCCGAGGAGTGGCTTGTGGCTTTGACCGGCTGAACTTGTGGTTGGTTAGCAGTCCAATGCTTATCCTACAGTGCCACACATAACACCATGCACACCAAAGTATGACCAACTTATTGACAGGTGGTATTTGTCCATATTATAAGTTGCTTTTTGCCTGATCTTTCAGAGACTAATTTACATGTAATACTCATGGGTAGAGCCTGCTTGCTGTTAGGATGGTGGCTGTCATGGCTTCAGTGAGCATTTCTAGCCTACTGCCATTGAAAGGAAGTCTGTGTCTCTTAGGGCCATTAATTAGACCTTGCGTTTTGAGTCATGGAATCAATAAAGTTGCAGGGTTGAAAGAGCCTTTAACTGCCATCAAGTGGACTTCTTGGATATGCAGATCATCTTTATGCTGTTCATTTCAAGTGATCTCTTTTCCTCTATTTGAGTACTTACAGTTAGTTATTCGATATGCGATAGTCACACAGTATCAAACCAGGTGACTTCTTGGTACTTTTCACCATAAAGCCTCTGGATTTGTAAACACAGATACACACTATTGATGTTGTTGTTATTAAGTGTCATTGAATTGGTTCTGACTCATAGCTACCCTGTATAGGGTTTCAGAGGAGTGACTGGTGGGTTTCAATCTCTGACCTGTCGGTTAGCAGTCTAGTGCTTTTCCTACAGTGCCACACCAAATACAGTTCCAGCTATATTTTAATTTGAAGAGCTAAATATACCCAAATTACAATGCTTTTAATCAATTAAGGTATATGCTGTGTGTTGTTAGATGCCATGGAGTCAGTTTCCACTCAAAGAGATTCTTTGTACAACAGAATGAACCACTGCCCTGTCTTGCACCATCTTCACAATTGCTGCTATATTTGAGCCCATTGTAGTAGCCAGTGTGTCACTCCATCTTGTTGTTGAAGGTATTCCTCTTTATCACTGACCCTCTCTTTTCATGTATTACATGTTTCCTGTCCCCCTGCCCCTCCCACCTCTCTGGCATTATTATAGATCATTACAAAAATCTGTACTTTTTTTTTTTTTTTTCTATATGAGGTTCAGAGTGGAGAAGTACCTTATACTAGACCTTAGTTCAGGTCTCTGTGATCCTGGTTAGCTGCCTAATAATTTTGAAGCTTAGCTTAGCCACAAAATAGAATGAAGAAAACCTTTCTCTTCCATAAGGATCCTATATTCAGTATAGAACTAAAATTCTATACTGCTTAAAATTCCTAAATGTAATCTTTTGAGTTTTTCTTAAATGATTATTTTGAAACACTCAAATGCATGTGGAACAAAATGCAACTATTTTAAACAATACATTTCATTTAAAAATGTTTATCAAGTTATTAAGATATTTTCAGAAAACTATGTGAAGCTTCAAAATGTGCATACCAATAAGGAATTTTTTTTGACTCTTGCCTCTACTTTTTCCCTGTGCTCATACATTGTGTTGTTGCTTCTTCAAGTTTTCCAGTGCAGTGTGAACCTAGTAGCCCATCCTGGTAGTCAGAATGAGACTTTACCATTAAGATGGCCCATATCTTAAGCTCTGGAATTTATGAGTGTGTTATACTACATGGCAAAGGGAAATTAAGATTGCTGGTCAACTAACCTTACAATTGGGAAATTACCCTGGGGTACATGTTGTACTCTTTATCACAAAGATCCCTAAAAGTAGAAGAGGTCCTCAGAGTGAGGTGGTATGTGAAGAACTAAAATCAGTCTTTGCTGGCATTGAAGGTGGATGAAAGGGGGACTGTAAGCTAAGGCATGGGGGTGGCAAGAAAGAGATTCTCCTTAGAGATTCCAGAAAAGTATACAACTCTGTAGACAACTTACTTTTAACCCAGCAAGACCTGTGTCAACTAATTTTGTGATAATTAGTTACCACAGCAAAAGAAAACCAATACACATCTATGATATTATGTTAAAATTACCTCTTTATATGGATCTGCCCCCTTCTAGACAATAAAATTATCAGAGACAATCATGCTGTTTTTGAGAAAGTAGACCTAGTGCAGTTCTATATTAAAGTTAACAATTTCTTGTGAAACACTGTAGAATACTTAAATTTACTGAGAGAATGTGTACTATGTGCCTAGTATTACCTAGGCATCTTAACTAGATATGTTGCTTTATTTTTATTATTTTACTTCCTGAGAACCTCATTTAACCTATATTGTTGTTAAGTTCTGTCAAGTCTATTCTGACTCATCCTATATAGGATTTCCAAGGAGCGGCTGGTAGGTTTGAACTGCCAACCCTGTGGTTCGCAGCTCATTGCTGATCCTACAGCACTGCATTAGGAGTCCTGTTTAACCTTACTGAATCTTAATTTTATCATCTGTAAAATGAATTTCTGGACTAGAAAACCAAACTTGTTTAAGTCTAGACAGTAAATGTTAGGCTTTTTGGGTTGTATGGTCTCTGTTACAAGTACTCATTTCTGCTAATACTGTATAAAAGCAACCACAAAATCCCATTGCAATAGAGTTGATATAAACTCATAGAGACCCTATAGGACAAAACAGAACTGCCCCATTGGATTTCCAAGGCTTTGCAGTTCTGGTGTGGTGCTGTAGAATAAGTGCTGGACAGCCTAGATCAGCTGTTCAGACCTACCAGTGCTTACTGGAAACTCTATAAAGTTGGAACCAGCTTGATGGCATATAACAACTACATGTTTTCCCTTGGAGGAACTGCTGGTGGGTTTGAATCACCGACCTTGAGTTAGCATGCCACTGCAGTACCACAGTTCTTTTAAGTAGCTATTGTTAAGTGCTGTGGAGTTGGTTCTGACTCATCACGACCATTTGTGGGCTTTCTGAGGAGTGGCTGGTGGCTTGAACAACCAACCTTGTAGTGAGCAGTCTAGTGCTTTTCCTCCAATGCTACTTCAGAATATAAGTAAATGAGTGAGTGTGGCTGTGTTCCAGTGAAGTTTTATTTACAAAACCAGAAGGTGCACTAAAGTTAGCCTTAAGGATCTTGTTTACTGACTGTGGACTAGAGCACCTCCTTATTATTTCTTTCTAACTCCTCTTCTAATGTACAGAAGCGGTGAGTTTATAAAATCAAACTGGTACAGCTAGTGTCAGTTAAGCCAAGAAACTGCCAGTAGTACTTACAGAGGTAACTCAAGGGATGGGATGGGTCTGTTTATAAGAAGAAGCATAATATTGCAGATTGAAGTGCCAGGAAGGGAATTGCCACCATGTCCTTGGCAAATGGACTTGGGACAAATGCTCTTAAGGATGAGACATAAGGAGATTCTTGAATGCCAAGGCTGAGCTCATTGAACTTGAAACTGGAACTACTGTTGGGGGAATAAAAGGGAGCAATAAATCCATTGCCCTCCAAAATGAAAGACCTTCCGGGGCAGCTAGCCAAATGAAACAGGAGCTAAATTATGTCTTTGGACAGGCAGATCAGGTCTGCTAAAATAACTAGGTGCTCAAACTTCTGCCCAGAACATTTGAATTTAAGACTGTCTTCCATCACACAACCTCTTAATCTTAGGGGCTAAAGGAAGCAGAGCACATGAAATGCAAGGAAAGAGGTTTTGAGGAGGAGTGTTAGCAGTTTGAAACTGCCAGCTGTTCCGTGGGAGAAAGATAAGGCTTTCTGCTCCCATAAAGATTTACAGCCTCGGAAACCCTGTACAGGGTCTTTATGAGTCGGAACCAACTCCACGGCACATAACAACAACATCTCTCTAAAGAGAAAAAAACCCAAAAACTCGTTTCTTTGTTTTTAAAAACGAATTCTTTTTCTTTTTTCAACTCTAAATATTAATTCAGAAATCTTAAGATTTTAGATGATTAAGCATCCAGTAGAGTTTGGAAGCTTTTTGAATATCACTATTGATGTGGGATTTTCCCATTGTTCCTATTAAGTTCCATCCAGTCAGTTCAACTCATATCGACTCTATGTAGCGAATCTAAGGCTATAAATCTTTGCAGGAGCAGAAACTCTCATCTTTATCCTGCAGAATGGCTGGTGGATTTGAACCAATGACCTTCTTACTGCAGTCCCACATTTACTGTTTCATTTTATAGGTTTGTGGGTTTTACAGGTGCACATGAGCAAAGTAGAGGCCATCCAGAACTAAGCAAAGAGCATTAGGATTTTGAAATAATCTTAATTGTCTATCAGAGTATAGGTGGTGGTGGTGATATCATTTTGAGTTGGCTATATTGCTGGGTTCTGAGGACAGAATTGTCCTATTTGTTACACAAACAATAGCCTCTTAATATTGTAAATTGTTGAAGGACAAATTTGTTCATTAAAAAAAAAAATGACTTAGCAATACTCCCAGATGCAAGGAAATGTCTGGTTAATCATTTTCAGAAATGCTATGTATGCCAAGTAAGTGCTGCCTTACTGCTCTGATGTGGCTCTTTCAATGACTTCTAAGCATTCTGGGCACAGCACAGTATTTGTTTTGTGACTGTTCTATCCATTTTGCTAGTTTTTACTCATGTCCTTCTTATGTATTCTCTTTTTCTGTTTTTGTTCACCATTAATTCTTTGGAAACTGTGTAAGGCAGAAACCTGTCAGCAGGAAAACTCAAATAAATCCGTTGAAATAAAGAGTCCTGGTGTGGTACTATAAGGTAAGTACTGAACTATAAAGTTGGTTTGAACCTCAAGGACAGTGGTTCAAACTCATCAGCAGATCCTTGGAGCCCCTATATAGGGTGGCTATGTATAACCCTATACAGGAAATCCCTACATAGGGTTGGAATTCACTCAGTGACACTTAACAGCAACAACAACACATAGGTATAAGTGGTAAGACTGCACTCTGTCCAAAGCAGAAAACTTGTGAGGCCCAGGAAGATGAGGCAGTTCAGGTGAGCTCCAGCTCTCGCAAATAGGTTTCTCTGTATTTGTGAACAGAGGATTTATGGTTAAGTCACATAGAAAGTTATCTAAAAATTATTGTATGTTTGAAGGACATTATAATCTTAAAAGCATTTTTAAGTTTATCCACCTTAGTTTAGAAAACCCTGTTCCTAAGTGCCATCAAGTTTGTTCCAACTCATAGTGATACTGTATATGGTTTCTGAGGAGCGGCTGGTGGATTTGAATCTTCCAGTTAGCATATCGCAGGTTGTTACTGAGTCACCTCTAGGCATTGTAAAAGATAGTGGTGTTACTCTGATGTCTGAAAAAACCAAACACTGAGGCTCATAAATGTCATGATTTGCCTAAATTCACACAGCCAGGAAAGAGTTCAACTGTAACTAAAAGTGATTGATGTCTTTAAGCAGGTCTGATGGTCTGCTTCTGAAAGTCCTAACCTTAACCTTTTAGAGCAATTTGAGTCCGTACCCATGAGGGTGCTATAAGTTGGAA
>NW_006408695.1:5101288-5106702 GCF_000296735.1 Chrysochloris asiatica | reverse complement strand
CTGTAAAAAGCTCTTGTGCAGCAGATTTTCCTAATGCAATATGTCATTTAATTTCTTGACTGCTGCTTCCGTTTGTGTTGGTAGTTGAGGTTGGCCTAGGATTGGGCGGGGCAGTGTTTCATTCTGCTGTGCATGAGGTCGCTATGGGTCGGTACCGACTCGATGGCACCTAACAACAACAACAAAGTAAGTAGAGTACCCCACCAGGATCTAACTTCTGTAGTCTGAGTTCAGTTTCTTCCTGTGCCACCATCTTGCTGTAGTATCTGAGTCATATGATATTGGCCCAACATCACAGAAACTCAATGTCAGTATACCTATGTAAGAATAACCAGTCTATAACAGATAACTTTTACCATTTACTCTCAAGGCAGGACAGGGCTGACCAGAGCTAATAGCACTTGGCTGGTTAATGAGTCATAATAGTCATATTTGGCTAAGGCATAAGATGTTTAAAGGGAGTTGATGTTAGACAAGTAAATATGGAGTCAGCCTATAAAGGATCTTGGTTCTAAGTCCACATTTTTTGGATGGTTTGGTTTAGTGACCATCCATGTTTTAAATCTAGCAACAGTATAGAAGGGGTTTGGTCAGGAAGAAAGGAGACGACTTAAGCTGTTGCTTTAGTCTAAGTATGAGAATTAGTGTATTTTTGGCAGCATGGGAAAGGGAAAGCAGCACAAAACTTGGGGAAAGTTGATAAGTGTACTTAACTTGTTTATATTACGAGTAGTTGGGTGGGACAACAAAGAAATAAGGGGTTTGTGGCTTTAGTGATTGAAAAACTGTCAGGAATTAAAGAAAAGGCGTCCTGGTGTGGTGCTGTAGGAAAAGCACTGGAATGCTAACCACAAAGTCAGTGGTTCAAACCCACCAGCTACTCCTAGGAAACTCTATATGGGGTCGTCATGAGTCAGAATGACTTGATGGCACTTAACAACAACAAAAGAAAAAGAACCCAAACCGAGATAATCAGATCTAGGGGTTATGATTTGTGAATTCAGTTTTGAACACAGCTGGAGTTTGGGCTAGAGATTTCTCGCCAGCAAATAGAGCTGAGACTCTGGAATAAATGAGTAGCACAGTGTGGATTCCTGGTGTGACGCTGTAGGATCAGCACTGGATTGGGGACCACAGAGTTGGCAGTTCACACCTACCAGCTGCTCCCTGGAAACTCTACACAGGATAGCAGTGAGTCATATCCAAATCGACGACACTTAACAACAATGGTGTGGTGCTGTAGGAAACCACTGGACTTCAAACCACAAGGTTGGCAATTCAAATCCACCAGTTATTCTTTGGAAAGCTTGGATTGCTATGAATTGGAACTGACTCCATGGCACTTAACAACAGTGATTATTTTAGTAGCCCTAGTTAAGCATTCAACTGGTTATAGTTCTTAAGTGCCATCAAGTCAATTTCCAAGGAGCGACTGGTTGGTTTGAACTGCCGACTTTATGGTTAGCAATCTAGTGATTGTTGTTGTTGTTAAGTTCCAACTAGTAGTGACCCTGTATAGGGTGTCTAAGGAGCAGCTGGTGAGCTTGAATTGCCAACCTTGCGTTTCAAATCAACCTTGCAGTCCAGCCATCAACCGCTTCATCTTCCATAAAGATTGAAGCTTTGGAACACCTATGTGGAAGTTCTGCTTTGTCTATATAGGGTCTCTATGAATGCTCCTTGGAAACCAGGATGGGGAGACTTCGTCTCTCATACTTCGAACATATTTTAGGAGGGACCAGTCCCTGGAGAAAGATCTCATGCTAGGTAAAGTGAAGAAGAGAAACCCCCGCTAATAGGAAGGATTGGCATGGTGGTCACAGCAATGGGTCTCAGGCTTAACAATGTTAGTGCGGATGGTGTAGGGCGGGGCAGTGTTTTGTAATATTGTGCATAAGGTTGCTATAAGTTGGAATTGACTTGACAGCACCTAATAACAACAAAAAGCATTAGTTGGAATAGAATCTATGGCAATGGGTTCACTTTTTATTTATGGTTATTCTGATTTCTTATGTTACTTGTTAATAGTTTGGTGCTCATTCCTGATTGCTTGTTTAATGTAGTACATTTATGGTTACCATGGCGGCAAGAGCCAATAGAGGGAAGAATTGGGGAAAATGGCAAAGATGAAGATCTGGGTAAAGATAATTTCAGAAAGCATCTGTGCCTTGCCTTAGCTAAGAGTAAACAGTGCTAGATTGGTGTTGACATGTGTTTTATTTTGAAGTGACTATTATAACTAGGGTCTGAAATCCTTAGCCTTGATCTCTTGGAGCCTAATGTTCTGTTCTCCAGCTGAGAGAGACTAATTCACCATCTTGTGTTGTAAACACTCACTCATTTTAACTGATTACACCTCCAACGATTCTCAAATCACTGAAATTACTAATTGCTATTCCTTACACATCAAAGAGTGAATCCTGAATAATTAACCCCAAATAAAATTAGATGAATTGGCCCTTTTAATTGGAGTCCCTGCTGCTGTTTGTTCTGAGCTTCCTTTTCTTACTGTTAAGAGACTTTCAGAATGATTAAAACTGTTTAAGACTTAAACAGCCAGTGACCTTTTAATACAATATAAATCCATGAAAGCAATATTTCAGCTAGCAGGTGGTGAAGTAAATTTTTAGAGCAAGTACCTGTCAGCTCCAGTATTCCTTTGGAAAAAAAATATATATACATGCCAAAAAGCAACCCCCTTGAAGTGAAATGAGTGTCTCTATTTGATTATTTTTAAAGCATTTATGCATTTGCTAAGCTTCAGACTGGATGAAATGGCAAGGTTGAAGGAGAGTGAGTAATGGTTGGCATCATCTTATATAAATAGTAACAAGAATTTCTCAGTAAGAAGAATGGAAAGTTATTTGTGCTGAAAAGGTGAACACTGGAGGAAAGTACAGTAGGCTCCTGGCCCCATCATGCCTTATTGTCCTAGGAGAATTTCTTGAAGCTGGGCAATGGGTTCCAGAATTGGGGAAAAGGAGTTTAGTGGCATTTTATTGCTGTAATCTAGCAAGCTAGGTTTGACCGCCCATCTAGGTTGGTTCTGTTGCAGACATTTCCCATATTTCTATTCCTGTATCAGGTGTTCAAATAATAAGAACTGTCTCTTTTTTCATGGAGTCCTGGTGTGGTACTATAGGATAAGCACTGGACTGCAGATTCCAAGTTCGGTGGTTCAAACATACCATCTGCTTCTTGGAAACCTTGTACAGGGTCACTATGAGTTGGAACCAGTTTGAAGGCACTTGAGAGTAACAACAACAACAACTTCATCATCACCTTCTGAGGTTGTAGGGACAGACCATGTTTCCCGTTTTGCTGAGAGTATCAGTTCCTCCCACTAATTCTGCTATGTTCTGTGGTAAATATGCCCTCAGTTTGAAGTTAGAAAATATGGGACCACAATGGGCTCTCTTATTTTTTGGATGTTCTTCTGTAATGCACTTAATCTGAAGTTTTTCTATTTATAAAATAAATTTATTGAATTAAATCAATGACTTTTTTTCCCTTTAAATTTAAAATTAATTCTTGACTTTTTATTCTGATACAGTATCAGACTTTAAATAGGCATTGGTGAAATAGAATAAAGGATTCTCTTTTAACCTTGACTTGTTTCCCCAAATGCTGCACCTTACAAAACCACAGTTCAGTTACCAAAACCAGCTCATTAACACTGTTAGTAGTTGCTAATGTTGTGTAGAACTCATTCAGATTTCATCAGTTGTCTGAACCAGGATCCGTTCTAGAATCACATAAAACATTTAATTGTCATGTCTCCTGAGTTATTAAATTTAGGATGGTTTTCTCAATCTTATTTTGTCTTTCATGGAACCAATGGTTCATAACCCAGACTATGCATTTCAGCCATTCAGGGAGCTTTTCAAGTTTCTTGTGAAGATCCTGATTGATTAATTCTAGAGTACATTCTAAACATATGTCATAGATGAAAGGACCTCAAGAGATTCAAATGCAACCCCCAGTTAAAAGATCTATTTCATTACCTTAAGCGCCAACGTTTTGAGATTCTGTACATCCGACACCTCTCCCTGAACTTCTTTCATCGCTCTGTTTCTCCACCATTCCCATCTCTCTTTTATGGGACAAGATAAAATTCCAGGAGGTTTTCAAAAGATTTTCTTGGCATCGTTTGGGATATAGGTAGTATTAAGAAGTGTCTAACCAGGAATGTCTCGGCAGCACCTCCAGGTACTGTCTCATTCTGTATATGTGAGATGGAGATTCATTGTAGGGCTGGCACATCTGAAGGAAGGGTGCGGAGCAGACCAGTAGACTAGAAACGCTAGACTTTATAGTGCAACTGTGAGTTGGAAATTCAGAGATCTAACAAAGAAACTCAGGCAGAATTTCTTCATCTCTGTGAAACCTTAGTTTTTGTTCTTGAGATCTTCCAGTTAATTGGCTGAGGTTTGCACATCTTATCGAGGTTATTATCTTTACTAGAAGCCAACAGATTGTAAATGTTGATCGTATTTACAACATACCTTTATAACAAGAGCTAGTCTAGTGTTGGACCCAATAACCAGGCATAGCAGTCCTGGTGTGTTGTGGGTTAGTGCTCTGGACTGTAAAGATGGTTTGAACCTTAAGGTCAGCAGATCAAGCTCACCAGCTGCTCCTAAGAAACCCAATACAGGGTTGCTGTGAGTCAGAACCAACTCCATGGCACTTAACAACAATAGCCTAGCCAAGGTGACATACAAAATTAACTACCTTAAGACTAATGTTTAGAGTCCCTGGTGGTTCAGGTCATTTAAATCTTGGCTAATAATCCAAAACTTGGAACCACTGAGAGGTGCCTGGGAAGGCAGATGGTAATGATCTGCATCTGAAATATTAGATACTTGAAAGCCCTGTAGGAACTTGATTCTTTACACACATGATGTTGCTATGAGTCAAAATTGACTCAGTGGTAACAAACCACACCAAGATCAATGGTATTAATTGCCCATCCATTCACAATATGCTGGACCGATGACCCATCCATATTTTGGGGATACCCTAAGTCAGTTATTTAAAAAGCATTGCTTAATGGGTAAAGGACATGCATCCATTTTTTCCACAGTTCAATTCAGTTTAATATGTTGTTGTTGTTAGGCACCATTGAGTCAGTACCGACCCATAGTGACCTTATGCACAGCAGAACAAAATACTGCCCGATCCTGGGCCAGCCTCACTGCTGTTGCCACGCTTGAGGCTATTGATGCTGCCACTTGGCCAGTCCATCTTGTTGGGGGTCTTCATCTTTTTCTCTGACCCTCCACCTTACCAAACATAATATCCTTCTCCAGCGACTGGTCCTTCCTGACAATATGTCCAAAGTATGAGAGACGAAGTTTGGCCATCCTGGCCTCCAAGGAGCACTCTGGCTGCACTTCTTCCAACACAGATCT
>NW_006408695.1:5070905-5101048 GCF_000296735.1 Chrysochloris asiatica | reverse complement strand
CTTGACAATTTCAATCTTTTCTCCGTTGATAAGAATTTTGTTTATTGGTCTAGTGGTGAGGATTTTTGTTTTCTTGACATTGAGATGCAATCCATACTGAAGGCTGTGTTCTTTGATCTTCATCAGTAAATGTTTCAAGTCCTCTTCACTTTCAGCGATCAAGGTTGTATCATCTGCATATAGCAGGTTGTTAATGAGTCTTCCCCCAATCCTGATGCCACGTTTTTCTTCATAGAACCTAGCTTCTCGGATTATTTGCTCAGCATACAGGTTGAATATGTATGGTAAAAGAATACAACCTTGTCACACACCTTTCTTAATTTTAAGCCATTCAGTGTTCCCATGTTCTATTTGAACAACACTTCTTGATCCAGGTACAGATTCCTCGTGAGCACAATTAAGTGTTCCAGAATACTCATACTTCGCAATGTTGTCCATAGCTTGTCATGATCCACACAATTGAAAGCAGTTTAATATAGATTTGTAATATTATTAATATTTATTGACTATTTCCTATGTACTTTATATGTGCTATGTAGACAACAAGAAAACCCAGCTTCCTTTCAGCTGATTTAAATTGATGGGTACTCTACTTGTCTCAGAATAGAACTCTGCTCAATAGAGTTTTCTATGGCTTAGTTTTCAGAAACAGATCACTAGTCCTTTCTTTTAAGACACCTTTGTGTGGGCTGGAACCTCTAACCTATCTATTTGCAGCCAAGCATATTAACTGTTGCATCACCCAGAAACTGTTATCTATGTTGTTATTGTTGTTAAGTGCCGTCAAGTCAGTTCTGACCCACTGTGACCCTGTATAGGGTTTCTGAGGGAGTGACTGCTGAGTTTGAACTGCTAACCTTGCAATTCAAACTGACTTTGCAGTCCAGCACATTAACCCATAGCATCATACCAGGACTCCATGATCTACGTAGAGGTTAGTAAAACATATAGCCTGCCCTGAATGCACTCTCAGTGTAGTAGGGGAATCCAGTAGATATACAATTAAACAAAGAGTTGAGTATGTGCTCTAAATGAAGTAAGCCAAGAAGGAACTATATGTTGTCCTTGGAGATGAGGTTTACTCTAGAATAAGTTGAAAGACCTACTTGGGAAACCACATTGCATCTGGTTCTATCTCCTTTTAAAATTGTTGGGAAGACAAGCTTGTGGCCTAATTGTGAAGCAAAGGGTAATTTCTAATGCCGAGCTCTGGTAGCGTAGTGGTTACGAATCGGGCTGCGAACCTTAAGGTCAGCGGTTCGAAACTACCAGCCGCTCCGCGGGAGAAAGATGAGGCTTTCTACTCCCGTAAAGATTTACACCCTCGGAAACCCTGTACAGGGTCTCTATGGGTCGGAACCGACTCGACGGCACTTAACAACAACAACAAAGACAAAGGGATAATTAGGAAATATTCTGTCAACACAATGATAGCTCTTTGCCAGTTTCCTTCTTCAGTAATAAATTCAGATTTTTGTCTTGTTGGGCTGCTGCCTCATTCTCTGTCCATGAAACATATATATATATATATATATATATATATATATTTTTTTTTTTAATGGAGTTAATTTTACTTTTTGGTACTGGGTCTGAAGACATCTCAATAGGTGGCCGAAAATTTATGCCTTAGACGTAACTTATTGCCCTCTGTAGTTTGAGCATCCATCTTTATGGTGTTTTGGATCTGGATAGCAATTACTCTGTGTTTTAAGCCAACTGACACTTGGTAGATTTTAAAGTGCTCTTTGGTTCTAGTCCATTTGCAGAACCAGCTGTCCTCCTAATTCTGTGTTATTGGATATCCATTCAATGTTTTCAACTAAGCAATTGAATAGTGTTCATCAAATTGAAACTACTGTGTAGTCCAGATATGCAGTGCACTTAGTTGTGATCCAGCAAGGTATTTCACTTTCACAGTAACTATTTGCAATTAAACAAAAGAGGAGTTGAACTCAGTGGAGGCCTAGAGAATCTGTGTTAACTAATGTTGGAATGAAACTGTCCATTTGAAAATGAAGGATAATTCAACTACTGTAAGGATAATGATTCTTCTTGTTTTTATTATGAGAACCCCAAAGAGCATTGATGATTGGAGACATTAACTTTTGGCTTGGGTAAATACAGTGATACATTAAAATCAAACAGTGGGTTTTAGTACTTTTTTTTTTTTTTTATGTTTTATTTTGAATTATATGATAGTTTACATAGGAGAACATTAGTTTTGCATTCATTCTATCGTATATCGTTTCTGGTTGTAAACTTTTTTTTTTTTTAAGTGTTTTATTGTGAATTATATGATAGTTTACATGGAGAGCATTAGTTTTACATTCATTCTATCATACATCGTATCATTGTCATGGTTGCAATCCCTTCCATGCATCATCAACCGACCAAAGGATATACCCTGCAAGGCTGCCCCCTACACTATCACCCCCACCCTCACCCCCAGTTTTCAGCACACAGTCACTCTCCCTTTCTGGATCTAAAGTCCCCAGCTGCTCCATTGCTCCACGTCATTGTCTTTGCCTCTATCTTGGGCTTCACTGCTTCTCTGGGTAGGGTCCCGCTCTTGGCTCTTCTCCGTTGATGGTCCTAGGGACCTCCGCTCCTAGACTGAAAAGTTATTCCCTCCCTTCCTAGCTATAAAATGTCTACCTTTACATTTCCAACCTTCACAATCAGTCCTGATAACAATTATTCACTATTGTATCACAAGAGACCCATCCGCATTTCATTTAATCAGCTCCACCTAGGCAGATTGGATACTACTCACTGGAGATTCTGCCTTCCTCCAGGCCCCCTGGCTCTAGGTTCCCTCTTGAAAGCTTGTAAGCCAGTCACTTCTTGCCTTTGTAGCGCCCCCCTCCCCCCAATTTTGGGTAGCCAATGGCCAAGTTGCCCATCCCTGTCTACTCTGTGTATGGAGGAGGTGGGAATGATCTTTGCTGTAAAGATTTTTTCCCTTTTTTGAGCTACTGCATCCATAGGTGTAGGTCAGGTTCATCAAATTGTATCAGATTACTCTTTTTTTCCTCTTCTTTCTTCTTCTGGTTGAGCTCTGATCATCCAGTCATTGAAGCCAGGTCAAGTGTGTATTATCTTCAAGTGTGGGTGTTCTTGTGCATATGCCCTCTCTTTTTATCAGCTGAATGCTTCACTCTCCACATTGTAGGGCTTAGCTTGCCGCTTCATTGCTGTTTTTCCCTCACTTCCCCTTATCGGTGGTCACCAATCAGAGCATGTATTCCCATTGAGTCTTAGTCTTGGAAGGGGGTTTGCACTGAGGGGACCTGACCACTTGCCTTGATGTTTCCTGGGCAAGCAACTTGTTCTTGTAGTAATAGTCCATCTGCCTCTATTGTTTTGTATTTTTCCTAATAGGTCTTTCTTTCAAGAAGTATCTTCTATTATTCTAGCTGTTCCAGGCTGGTCTGCTCATCCTTTCAAGTGGAAATTTCCCATCTCTGGAGATCTGGATGTGGTTCAGGCTTCTATCTATAGTCTTATGTATTGCAGAGGGTCCGCAGGAAGCCTCCTTCACTGGGCACATTGTAGCCCCATTTTAGGTATTCCAATCAGTTATAGGCAGAAGACGGACTTACAAGCTTTCTATGGTGTTGTTTCTGACTATTCCTTTCTCTCCCCCTCCAGTGTCTATTTTACATTATGGGTTTTAGTAACTTTTAGAATTCATTTTGAAAACTCTTCCTTTTGATTTTTTGAAGAACACATGCATGATATTCACATTTCTTGTACAGGCATATCTCAGAGGTATTGTAGGTTTGGTTCCAGATCACCTCAGCAAAGTGAATATTGTGATACAGTGAGTCACAGGGATTTTTCAGTTTCCCAGTACATATAAAAAGGAGCTCTGATAGTGTGGTTATGAATAGGGCTGCAAACCTTAAGGTCAACAATTCGAAACTACCAGCTGTTCCATGGGAGAAAGATGAGGCTTTCTGCTCTCGTAAAGATTTACAGCCTCAGAAACCTTGTACAGGGTCACTATTAGTCGGGATCGACTTGACAGCACTTAACAACAACAACAAAGTAGATATAAAAGTTATGTTTATATGATACTACTGTTTATTCAGTGTGCAATAGCATTATGAAGAAGTTTGAAATACTGTGAGAATTACCAAAATCTGACACAGATAGCAAGTGAGCACCTGCTGCTGGAATTATGGTGACAATAGAGTTACGTGACACAAGGCTGTTGCAAATCTTCAATTTGTTAAAAACACAATATCTGCAAAGTGTAGTAAAATGAGATATGGTTGTATAACAGGTAAGCCAAAAAGAGAGGAAATAAAACAACACTTATAGTCAATGAGTCATAGCAACAATTGTTGACTTATTGGTTTATACAAACTGGAACATTCTTCTAAGCACAATTGAGTAGCCTGCTTTTTCCTCACATAATAATTTATTAGAGCTATGTTATCACATTCCTCCTTTAGCTCCAGCACTCACTCAAATATCACCCTTTCAGTGAGGTCTTTCCTAACTCTAAGTATAAAATTGCAACTTCCCACCACTACCTTAGTCACCTTGCTTTATATTTTGATATAAAGCTTATCACCATTAGGAGTCTTAGTGTGGCACTGTGGGTTAATGCGTTAGATTGCAAAACTGTTTGAACTGCATGGTTGGTGGTTCAAGCTCACCGGCTGCTTCTTAGAAACCCTATACAGGGTCGCTAGGGGTTGGAACCGATTTGATGGCACTTCCCAACAACACAACATGTTTAATTACCTATTAATTCCCAATAACCTTCTTCTCTTGATAGAGTATAAATCCCAAGAGGGTAGAACTTTTGGTCATTTTTATTTGTTTGTTGTTAATTTTTTCGTCTCTTGTATCCCCTAGTGTCTGGCATAATACTTGTGATAGTGTTCAGTGAATGGAAAATAGATGTCAGATGGATATCATATTTTGATGACTACACAATTTTCCAGTTTGTGATGCCTTTACTTTTTTTTTTTTTTTTTTGTAACCAATACTCAGTTGATGAACATTGTATTTCTATTGCATTGCATTGTGATGAAGATTCTTTAACATACTTCTCTCCATGTTCTTCAGGTATTTAAAATAAAGTGCCATTGCTGTATCAAGATATATAAATATGTTTCAGGGTTTTTGATTACAATTACCAATTTTTTTTTGAGAAAAGTTAGATTTGTTAACACTTTCATTAGCGTATTGGGAAGTGCAATGACTCCAGAAGATGAACACTAAACTGAGAACCAAAGGCTGATTGTTTGAACCCACCAGTCTTTACGTGGGAGAAAGATGAGGCTTTACGCTCCTGCCAAGATTTAAAGCCTCTGGAACCCTATATAAGGTCACTATGAGTCGGAACAGAATCAGCAGCAAATAACGACATCCGTATACTAAAAATTCTTGTTTTTGTTTTTTATGCCATCCCTTTCATATGCAGGTTTCATAGGAACGTTCTGTTGTTGTTTTTTATTTTAAATACCATATCAAGACATTTTCTTTCTATTTTTAATGTTAGTTCTTCCTTTTGAATGAAGAATTAGCAGTTTCCTTTTAAGCTGAGCGACAGTAGTAGATATTAAGAAATGGGAGAGAAATAGAAAGGTTCATTTTCTAATGTACAGTGGGGGCTTGCACACTCAAAATGTCTACCGTGAGAATCAAACTAATTGAAGTTATTTGATCGAGGTCACTTGTCTCACTCACAGATGAGGATGTCTCACTGAAGGGGTGGCATGCTGCTGCTAGTCAATGGCAGTGAGGCAGGCAATTAGGAATGCCCTACCTTGCCCTGTTAATTAATTGTCACTTCTCCTAGAGAGTTCTCAAGGGGCTGCATACTGAAAAGAATAGGAGTAAAACAAGATCCAAGGGACTGCTTTATCAATAGCTCCATGAGTACCTGATCCATCTAGGACAGGCCTCATTGTTCACACTGAGATTGTCCAGACTCAGGCTGTAAGAATAAGCAGTAGTTTGAATCCCCTCTTCTCATATCAACATTCTCAGTCCGTTCTATGAAGTCCCAAAGTATGTTCTTGATCATGTTGGTTTATTTGCCCTGGGATTTAGACTTTGTTAATGTTTGAGGCAGGAAGTATAATCAGTTGTCCACCTGAGCAGTACTTTTCAGAGCTGAGATCCTTGTAGCAATAACTGGATCAGTCTAGTTTGCAAGCACTGCCTTGTTAAAAGATCTGAGATGGAAATGGAAATGATCCTGGAGGGACTTCATTTCTAATAGGAATGAGTTGTAAGGTAAACCAAGGTAGTTTCTAGCATTTTAAAGTTATAACAAGTGGATAATAAATAGGGTGGTAATAAAGAAGGAGATGTATATGTGGGACTTATTCTTAATTTTATAGATATTGTCCTCAGTATTATAACTTCAGTATTTCCTAGTAGTTTAATTAATTTTTTTTTTTACTCAGCTGAGCCTTTGGAAATGACACATGTCTAGGTACTGAAAAATGCCCTATTCTTTTGTGTGTGTATGTGTGCATTTAAAAAAAATTTAAATTGTTAACACAATGACAGCTTAAAAATTTATACAAGCAGTTTGCCTTCCACTCTTGTCCCCCATTTGCATGATTCACTTGCAAATATCTCATGATAATAGAGACTTACACAAGTATGTGATTTCTCCTTTTTCACACAAATGATAGTGTCATATATATGCTGTCACTTTCTTTAATGCTTCACTTTATAAAAACGGTTCACTAAGTATGCTTTTAGGTGCAGTTTTCCTGGTCACAGATGTGTCTGGGGACAAACTGAAGATTGAATCAAGTCTTCAGTTACTTAGTTTCATAATAAATTGCCTTTAGTCTATGAAGAGAAATCTACAACTGTGACACAAGTACCTTCACCTTAGGGAGATTGTGACTCTGGCTATATTTCTCTCAGATTTCCACTTGCTTGCTTTCACCAGCCCATGAGTTCTTGTTCACAGAGTGGTCTCTTAGATTTGGTCTCTCCTGCCAAGTAGTCAAGTGTAGACTCAGTTGCTGTTTTGTTAATACATGAATAGATAGGAAAATTGTTAGGTTAAGTCACTTTTGTATAATTTATCTCAGTGATGCTTAAACTGTGTGTAGAGACTCATTTATGGATTACACAATCAATTTAGTGGGTCACAATGACATTTTAAAAATTAAGTAAAGAGGCTTCAAAAATCTCCTGGAAAAATTGTGTTATCTTTTAATTCAAGTTTTCTATGAAATTTTGAAGTATAGACCATTTCAGTATGTATAATGTCAGAAGTATTGCACAAAGTACTGATGACATATAATGTATCTCATGAAATCTTTATTTCAGTAATGCATGTAATAGTTATATGTGTACATATATGTGTATTACATCATGATATAAAACTTTTTTTTTACTCTGGACTGTGGTAAAAAAGTCTGTGGTCAAAAGCTATGGTTGTTACCAATTATACCTCAGTACATCATTATTCCAATTACTAGCAGGTGAAAACCTACACTTGAGAGGGTAACATTGCCTTTCCCAAAGTAAAGAGTGGAGCTGAGGTACGTTTGCGTTTCTGGACTTGAGATTTTATACTATTTTCGTTTTCCAATATAGCTCCTTTTTTAGTTACTATTAACAGAAATGGAGTCCTGGTGAGGCACTGCAGGGTAAATTCTGGATTGTTAATCCCAAGGCAACAATTCAAACCAACCATCCTCTCCTTTGAAACCCTATACAGGGTCACAATGAGTCAGAACTGACTTGGTACCACTTAACAAGAAGGAAATGAAGTTTGTGATTTGGTCACCATGATCTTAATAAAAATATCAGTTCCTTTAAATTTTGTTTTGTTTTGCTTTTCAACCTAATCTTTTGTCCCTTATATAAATTTTTCTCAAATTGAAGAGTTCCTCAGTAATTTGATACTTACCTTAACATTTTATCTATACTGTAAAGTTTAGATACCCCTCAAATAATTAAAAACAATAGTAACAACAAAAATATTTACAATAGAATATTGGAGAATCAGCAGATACCAACTGGAAAGATAGAGAGTATGCTAATGCAGTTCATGGACCAGCAACTGTTTCAGTACCTGGGAGCCTATTAGAAGTATATAACCCTCTCTACCTTGCTTAGGCCTACTGGATTAGAATCTGCATGTTAGCGAAGGCTCTAAGTGACTTGATAGTGCAGTGCCATGAGAAACACCGGTGTAAGGCATCAGGTCCTATTTGTTTTGTTCTGTTTTAATAGAAGATCAATTGAATCATACAGTGAGTGATTGAATGACTTTTCACGTATTCAGTTAGTCAACCTACATTTACTGAGTGTGTACCACGTCCCAAATCTTATGCCAAACGTGGGGATATAAAAATAAATCAAGAGTAGACGCTACTTATATTCTTAGTTCTAACTAAAGGCAAGTGACCTATTAACGTATAAATGCAGTCAACTATTAGGGATCTAATGAGCCCTGGTGGTATAATGGATTAAGCACTGGTCTTCTAATGATACGGTCAGCAATTTGAACCCACTGGCCACTCTATGAGGCACTTGTACTCTATCCTATAGACGCAGTGTGAGTTGTAATCGACTACACAGCAGAGGTAAGAAGGGTTATTATAGAATTATTAAAGGGTTTGGACACCTGGTATGGTGCTGTAGGATCAGCACTGGACTGCAAACCACAAGGTCAGAAGTTCAAACCCACTAGCTGCTCCTCGTAAACCTTATACAGGGTTTCTATGAGTTAGAACTTACTGGGTGGCACATAACAATAGTTATAGGGATAGACTCTCTTCTGAAACCCTGGATATGTATGTAGGTTTCACATGAGTGTTTGGATGAATTAGGAAGAATTATGTATTCATGTGTGTTTGTTTGTTTCACTATAATTAATGAATCTAGACTTCACTGATGATCCAAGTTGCATTGCTCCCATGGGGTTTCCATTACAATCACTCATAGCCAATAATGTATCACACTGTATGCATGTAAATTCTTTTTTCCTTTGGTGGTGGCAGTGGTTATGTGCTGTGGAGTTGATTCCAACTCATAGTGACCCTGTGTAGGTTTTCTGTGGCTGTAAATCTTTACAGGAGCAGGAAGCCTCATGTTTTTCTTGCAGAACAGCTGGTAGTTTTGAACTGCTGACCTTAGGGTTCACAGCCACTACACTACCAGAGCCTCTTTCTTTTTTCCTTCACTGGAGCCTTTATTTTTTGAAGTGATAAGCAAGCACTGTACTTAAATAGATGGTTTCCTAGTATGCCCAAATCATGTTGCTAGGGTAACTACAGCAGTTTAAAACTCAGTTCCAGTTTGCCCTGTTACCTTGGTTTTGGCTACACCTGCTTGTCAGTGTTACTGCAGTAGACTATCTAAGAGACTATGGGATGTGGACCGCACTAGGTGATGCAAATTACCGTCTATCAAATTTTTGTGCAATGTTTTACCAAAAAAAAAAAAAATTTTTATAAAATTAACCCTATAGTTAGTGAAAACATCAAAAAAATTTTTCCTAGGTCCAGTTTACATGTATTAATATACCTACAAGCTAAAACACTATTAATTTACTTTTTTGAACTTTCTAATACGCTCTGTTCAGAGCTGTCATCATTAACCAATTGCTGTGACACTTCAAATTACAGTTTTGTCTGCACTTGCTACAGGCATGTGCTATGGTTTTAGTTGCTGATGAT
Source organism: Chrysochloris asiatica (assembly GCF_000296735.1). Taxonomy (NCBI): domain Eukaryota; kingdom Metazoa; phylum Chordata; class Mammalia; order Afrosoricida; family Chrysochloridae; genus Chrysochloris; species Chrysochloris asiatica. Next base: position 5,091,371 of record NW_006408695.1, on the reverse strand, counting down.
GTTTTTATAGTTGCTAACTTTGCCATATTTTCTTATGTCTTCGCTATAAAATTGTGGTACTTTGCATTTGAGAACTTCATATATCAATAACTTATGAGAATGATGCAGTAATGAAAGGAAAATTAAAAGAGAACTCTGTACGGTTACTAATAATGTAACTAATAATTTTATAATTCATTTTGTAAATTTTACAAAAGAATTTGTTTTTCATATTCATATAATCTAAGAAATGTTACATTTAATCAATTTATAATTGCAGTCCTGGTAGGGCATTGGGTTAATACGATGGACTGCAAAGTCAATTTAAACTGCAAGTTCAGTGGTTCAAGCTCACTAGCCACTCCTCAGAGCCCCTATAGAGGGTTGCTATGAGTCGGAACAACAGCAACAATTTCGAATTATAGGACATATTATGCTTTGATAAAATTTGTTAGTAAGCATTGTTAAGGATTCTGTATGACCCTATATGTTTGTTTTATGCCAGAGTTAACTTCATGACGCATGTGGGGAATAAAGTACTTATCCCAGCTTGCAAACAAGTGTTTTATCCATGTTATTAACTTTGTTTCACTAGCTACTATTGAGTTGACTCATATTTACTCCATGTGTTCCAGAGTAGAACTGTTCTCATAGAGTTTTTAATGGCAGATGTTTTGGAAATAGATCTCCAGACCTTTCTTCGGAACCACCTCTGAGTAGAGTAAAGCCTCTAATCTTTAAGTTAGAGTCTCATACTTTTCAGTTAGTTGCTAAGCATGTTATTAAAAAGATGGGGACATGGTGGCATCCTCAATGCTGGTGTCACTCAGTGGGATAAACTCATTCCATCTCCTCCCCTATAGATCTGTCTGTACCAAATCATGCAGAACACTTAGTAATGTTTATTATCAATTTCTTATTCCCATTTTTTCCTGTCTGTCCTGCATGTGCTTTCAGCTTTTTTTTTTTTTTTAAGCAGCAAATCATAGTTGTAACCAAGTGTTTCTTTCTCAGACATCTTGGAGGGTCCACATTGCATGCATGGTGAAATTCAAACCCTTTTTTGGTTGTGCCATATGTCTAAATGCATATTTTCATTACCTCTCTAATTTCTGTAGCTCTGTAGCTATTATTTGATATTCCCATGTTTATATCAATTGTAACCTACTCTTTTCCCCTACACCCTGAATTTTCTCACCTCTGTGATGTCTTTCCCTTGCCTTTCTGCCCATTTCAAACGTGGTCTCTACATCATAAAGTTTAGGGACAACCTAATTGGTGGCTCAGTAGGACCCTCTTTGCTCTGCCAGCTTAAAAAAGAAAAAAAATCTAAATATTCTAAAAAGTTTGTGTGTATATTTTTATAATTTGTATCTTATATTATCCTTTCTTTTGTACACTTTTTTCCCCCTTTGCTGCTTGATTGTAAAATTAATTTAGAGTACTCACCAATGCTATATAATACCTCGGTAACCCCACAATTCAAGCACCTTCTGTTGTCTTGCTAAGTATACATGGCTTCTCTAGACAGGCTTTTACACTTCTTCATATCAGACCTGCTTTTCTTATCAAATCTAGGGCTACTAATTACGCTGTAGCCCACTAAGATAGGGAATAATTGCTATGTTGCTGTTGTTAAGTGCCATTGAGTTGGTTCCAACTCTTCGCGACGCTGTATAGGATTTTCTGCTGGAGCAGAAAGCCTCACCTGTTGGACTGAACCACTAACCTTGTGGTTCACAGTCCAGACACAAAGCAGGAAATTATGTCAAAAGATGATTATAAAGTGGTAACATATCACCAAGTATATGTGTGTTGTGTGTGTGTGTGTTTTTAAAGAACACTGTACAATAGCATGCATTTTTACTCCATGTATGTATTTCCTTTCTGTAGGTGATTTTCTTCCACCCCCACCTCCACTGCTAGATGATCCCAGTGTCCTTCCACCTGGTCCTGGAAATTTCCCTCCTCCACCACCCCTTGAGGAAGGTGCTTTCAGAGTGCAGGTAAGATCTGTGATTGAAGTCATGTTTATAAGCTAGGCTAGGAAGTTCATGAACTCAGTGATTGTTTCTGTGGTGGATAAATATTTTTCCAGCTCCTACAGAGAGCTTTACAGCTCACAAAGAGCTAGGGTACTTTAGTTCAAAATGTCCAGCTCGAGCTTCTTGGAGTTCTGCTGGCTTGCACTCTGAAGCCTTGAAAATCCGCGTACCTACTAATTTTGTTTTGAACCTGAAAGTCTTTTTTGTTTTTTTTTTTTTTTAATTTATAGAAGCTATTTGAAAGGTTTTCTTATTCTTCTGGAACACAAAATCTAGCTTTCTATTTCAATTTACATTTTTCTCTATCTACAAACATTGCATACTAAAGAGTGGGCTAATATTTTATGGCCTTTGTTAATCATTGCTGGTCTTAATTGGTCCCAAACACCTTTCTGTCAAAAGCAACAGTGAAAATCATAAGGTTTTTTTCTCCTAGATAATTTCAAGGATGCATATTTTAAAAATACATTGGTAACTGCAAAAATGAAATGGGAACCATGTCTGTCCTCCTCTGACTCCACATCAGCCCAAGGCTGATTCCTATCAGGGTTCCATCAGACATGCCTTCATCCTCCAGCCTTCCTTAGAGTATTCTGGCATCAACCATCCCTCCTGTGGTGCTGTCTGATGCTCCTTGGGGTTCAATAATTTGTTGTCCTGGCTCCACAGAACTCGTAGACAGTACTCATGATTATGAGATTTATTAGGGAAGTTAACAGGGAACAATTCTGGATTATAAACAACTCAGGATATAGGTATTCTCATGTCAGGAACACCTCTTTCCAGCCATATTGCAAGAATATGTTGCTCTTATCCTCGTCCTCTAAACATCACGGCCCATTGTCCTCTCTCTGCCCTGTTCAGACAAGTGTTACAAAGCTCCTTTAGTGCTGCTTGTAATTGCCCAAATGGTATATTCTTCAAGGCTGTTTCCTGCCTAAAGACAGCCAGTCTGTCTTTGCTGTGGCCTCTGCTTTCCTTGCTTCTCTGTGCAGAGATCTTGAGGTCCAGTGGTCATGTTTCACATATGGCTCTTCTCTCTTGACAGTCTTGGGATCCTCTGTTCTTGCTTCTGAGATGACTCCTTTTGAATCCAGTGCAATGACAAAACCAACCAGTTCTTGAGTTACCAGTCTCATGCACCCTATTCTCATCATATTACCTAAACGTTTCTGCGGGTAAATGTATTAGACTGCAAGGTTGGAGGTTCAAGCTCACCAGCCGCTCCTCAGAAACTCCATGCGGCGTTGCTATGAGTCGGAACCAACTCGACAGCACTTAATAACAATAGCAAAACCCAAACACTTGGTGGGAGATTATGGATAGACGAGCCATATTAAGTAAATCCACATTACTACAGTTATAAACTGTTAATGCTCTGTAAACTGTTGCTTACAAAGTAACTCAGAACTGGAGTCTCAAATAGGTCTCAGACTGAATATAGGTATGGACACACTACGGTCTGGTTGCCATGATTTAAGATGGGTGGAGATGTCATTTATGTCAGGAAGGAAAACTAATGGATAAATCTCTACAATTATTGATGTTATTATAGGTATGTTGAAATAAAAGAATCGGTATCTTTTGGAGAAAAATATTTGGTAAAATATAATGTCTGTGCTTGCTTCAAAAGAGTAAGTATAGGGTGCCAATGAGTGAAAATATATATGAGAAAGTTATCCACTGATGAGTATTAAGTTTATGGGGGTTTATTCCCTTATTCAGTATATATCTATATCTATATCTATATCTATCTATCTATCTATCTACATGTATACATACACACACACACACACACACATATATATAAAGTCCAGATGGGGCATTGTAGGATAAGCATGGGACTGCTGATTTCCAGGTCAGCAATTCAAATCCACTAACCACTCCTAGGAAACCCTATAAAGGGTCACAGTGAGTCAGAATGAACTGTATAGCACTTTACAACAACATAGGGTTTCAGTGGAGTAATTGGTGGGTTTGAATCGCTGATCCTACAGTGCCTTCTCTGCCTTTCACGCTGCTAAATTTGAGGTTGGGAGAAATAAAGGAAAAAATGACTGATTAATTTGGTAAGTAATCTGACTTCTGTTTGGTCTTTTCTAGGACTTAGAATTCTGTAGTAAATAAGATATGTACAATTTTGTACTTTTGGGACTTCAAATGGAAGTAAAGAAACTATATAGATGTATATTCTTTGAAGTGGGATAGATGTCTTGAATGGAGGGTAGTTAGTACATGGTGTATGGTTTACTTAGGGTTGGTGTGGTTCAAGACTGTTTCACTAAGAAGTTGAAAATTAAACAAATCCTTACAGTATGAGAGGAGGGAATGAACTGTGTGGCTCTCTGTGAGGGATATATTTTCATACAGTTGATCTTAGAAAGAAGCTTTTCATATCACACATCTGTTGAAATTGTTTCTAATATAACCAGTAAGTTCCAATTCAGTTTGGGGACTAGAGCTTTTAAAGGCTATCAATTTTTTTTATTGTTGTTTTAGAGAACTGTGTTACACGTATTTTATTTAACTGTAAATTAATGTTTTAAAATAAAAAAAAATCAGATTTCGGTCATGGCCATGAGTCCTCTAAGGTGAATATTTATTTTATGCAATAAAATTTCTTAGTAAGTAAGAATAATTTATTTCTTAGTAAGTAAGAATAATTTATTTCCTTTATCTTTTTATGAAAAGTGAGAAAAAAACCAAAACACCCACCTGGTTTGAGTGTTTGTATATTATGTAATTTAAGGAATTAAACAATTTGCGTAGTGTACTTTTTTTTCTGCATGGGTCCTTATGGAAACCATTTTGCTTCATTTTAAGAGTTTTGTTCCATGTTAAAAGTGTTTGCCCTCGTGAAGGATGACTTGTGTTGGAAGACTACTTGAGCACCTTATTCTAGTTGTATGTTCTTGAGCATGTCATGCAATCTAAATTCTAGTTGTCTCATAAGCAAAAGGAAGATAAATGTATACCTGCCTCTCTTAATTAAGTAAAATACAGATGGATTTCAAATTGTCAAGCCGAAATGGCTGTAGAGCTCTTTTGATATTATTATTGTTGTTAGGTACCATCAAGTCACTACCAATTCATAGCAACACTATGCACAACAGAACGAAACCCTCCCCAGTCCTGGGCTAACCTCACAATTGTTGCCACGCTTGAACCCACTGATGCTGCCACTTTGCCAATCCATCTCGCTGGGGGTCTTCCTCTTTTTCTGTGACCCTCCACCTTACCAAACATGATATCCTTCTCCAGTGACTGGTCCCTCCTGACAATAAGTCCAAAATATGAGAGATGAAGTCTGGCCATCCTGGCCTCCAAGGAGCACTCTGGCTGCACTTCTTCCAACACAGATCTGTTTGTTTTTTTGGCAGCCCATGACGCTTTGAATATTCTCCTCCAGCACCATAACTCAAAAGCATTAATTCTTCTACAATCTTCCTTATTCACTGTCCAGCTTTTGCATCCATATGAGGTTACTGAAAATACTATGGCTTGGGTCAGGTGTACCTTAGTCCTCAAGCTGACATCTTTGCTCTTCAACACTTTAAAAAGGTCTTGTACAGCAAATTTGCCTAATGAAGTATGTCATTTGATTTCTTGGCTGCTGCTTCCATGAGTGCTGATGATTGATCCAAGAAATGAAGTCTTTAACAACTTCAATGTTTTCTCCATTGATAAGAATGTTGCTTATTGATCCAGTGGTGAGGACTTTTGTTTTCTTTACATTGAGATGCAATCCATACTGAAGGCTGTGCTCTTTGATTTTCATCAGTAAATATTTTAAGTCCTCTTCACTTTCAGCAAGCAAGGTTGTATCATCTGAATATCACAGATTGTTAATGAGTCTTCCTCAGATCCTGATGTTATGTTTTTCTTCATATAACTCAGTAACAGTTAATACATTAAAATAGCAATAACAATGATAATAGCAAGGGTTTACCAATGGGTTCCATTAAGAAAAAAAAAAAAATCACATAAGAGGCTTTCATAAAATCGCAAGAAGGCTTTTTCTGTATGGATTTTGTTCTGATAACTGTACTGTAGGCATGACTTTGTTTTTGAAATGGAAGGAAATAAACAAAAAGCCTGCTGCCATGTTGGCTTATGTTCTCTGTGTGACAGAAGGAAGAAGGATAAAATATAAAATGGTGCTTGCCTGATGGAAAAGGACAAATCTGGTAGAGAGAAGAGTGTTATTTTTGAGACTCTTCATATGGAAGTTTGTTGGCAAGTTCAAAGGAAAATGGATATGACTTTACCCTGTGTAGTGGTATGACAGTGGTTTAGCCCCACTATGGCCATATTTGCACCACCTTCTAGATATGATTTATAATGTAACATAAAGTAATATGATCATCAGAGTGAAGTTTGTACTTTTTCCTCTCAACCATGGTTAAACTTCATGTTGCCAAGTCCAAATTATAGCTGGTAAATGTGTGTTTTTATGTAAAGTCTGTTTATGTTTCCAGCCAGATTCTCAGGTCAGAGCCAAAAGAATGTCTAGTAAGTGTGACTATAAGAATTGTAAGATTTTCAGAGCTGAAAGGGACTTTAGAGATCACTTAGTCCAACCCTGGCGCCAAGCAGCTACTAACAGCCCTTTCGAGTACTTGTTGAGTGAATTAGCTCCTTCTCTTTGCCAGTGGGGAAACTGAGACTCAGGGAAGTGTGGAAGTTGTAGTTCCTGACAGAGCTCTTAAATGGAATTTGAAAACCCTTAACTCCTAGATTTGACCATGTCCTCACTAGACCAGATGGCCTGTGTAAATAATTCTGCTGTCATCCGCCCCCTCCCTATAATTCTCTGAAAGTCAGACTTTGGAAAGGATCGGGGGCTGCAGTAATTTTTCTTGGCTCCTTGCAGCTTTCATATATGCTATCAAGTTACTTTTGCAAATACACATTTAGTGTCAAGGATTCTTGTATTGAGAATTCTCATTTAGATTAAAAAAGGGAAATCTTGGGAAACAAATGAGAGATTTTTATATCAGAATCTATTTGATCTCAGGGCCTGTAAGGTTTGCAGGCATCAATTAAGTTGTCAGTTTATTGACTCACTTGTTTATTCTTTATCCTGAAAGTTCCGTGGTTCTGTAGGATAAGAACTGAACTGCAAACCATAAGGTGTTCAGTTTGGACCCACCAGCTGCTCCCTAAGAGAAAGATGAAGTTTTCTGTTCCCTCAAAGATTTATAGCTTTGAAAACCCTATACAGTGTTGCTATGAGTTGGATTCAACTAAATGGCACTTAATAGCAACCACAGAAATTCGTCGTCAACTTCTTCATTCAGTGTTGTTGGTGACCCATTGTGGATAAGACACATGTGCTAAGGATTGTATCCTTACAGTTCGACATCATTGGCCTGGTAACCTGAGTCTCCACCTTGTGACTGTCAGTTAACTTTATTTGGATCTGATAACCACAGCTTGGTAATTGTTTCCTATTTCTAGCCAGTCCATGATCAAGTTTTAGAATCCTTGGTATGGTCCTGTAGGATAAGCACTGGACTGGTGTGGCACTGTGGTTTAATATGCTGGACTGCAAAGTCATTTGATCTGCAATGTTGGTAGTTCAAGCTCACCAGCCACTCCTTGGAAATCCTATACAGGGTCGATGTGGGTCGGAACCAACTTGACGGCACTTCAACTGACCACAAGGTTTGTGGTTCAAAGTGACCAGCTGCTTCTCAGAAACCATATACAAGGTTGCTATGAGTTACAACTGATTCAATGACACTTAATAATAACAACAACACAGTTTCAGGGACATGGAATTTCAGGGAAGGCGTACATTCAAGTCCATTTTTGTTGTTTTAATCTCTGGAATTGTTTTTTCCTTTTAAAATGCAATAAAATATTTATAGGTGATTATTATAGATGGGTCAGTGAAAAAGAGGAAGACACTCATTGAGATGGATTGACACATTGGCTGCAGCAATGGGCTCCTGCAGAGCAGCTGGTAGTTTGGAACTGCTGACCTTGCGGTTCGCAGCCCGATTCATAACCACTACGCTACCAGAGATTAGACCTTGGGAAACTCCATGAGGCAGTTCTAGTCTGTCCTGCAGGATCTCTATGAATCAGAATCTACTCCACAGCAGTAGGTTGATGGGATGGGTAGATTCTCAAGTACTGCACTGCCTTTGGGGAATGCGACTTTCTACAAGCAAATGGCAAAGCTTTCCGTTTGCCTTTGGGTATAAATCATCCTCTGCTTAGGTTATTCAAGTAAGAGAAAGGTATTTTTGGTGACTGAACCAAACATTTCTTTGAAAAGTAGCAGAACCCGCAAAGATTTGATGTTGTTGTTGTTAAGTGCCATTGAATCGGTTTGGAATCAGAGACACCCTGTATAGGGTTTCTGAGGAGTGGCTGGTGAGTTTGAACCACTGACCTTGTGGTTCAGTGCTTATCCTACAGCACTACACTAGGATTTGTAGATTATTACAGTGTCTCTTATGTTATTTGGAACATTTTCCTGGAATGCCATTTTTTCATTTCCTTTAAAATTTTGTATGTGTGTTTTATATAGTGTGACTGTAGGATCTGCACTGGACTTCAAACCACAAGATCACCTGTTCAAACTCATCAGCTGTGCCTCAAAAACCCTATACAGGGTTGCTGTGAATCTGAACCAACTCTGATACCCCGTATAGGCTTTCTTAGGAACGAAAAGCTGACCTTTGGGTGAGTGTTTATTCTGCCCTCCACAAATGCTGTCGCATAAGCAAGCATTGGACGGCAAATCACAAGGTCAGCAGTTCAAATCCACCAGCTGTTCCACAGAAACCCTATTTAGGATTGATAACACTGAACAACAATTTTCTTTTTTTTTTTTTTTAAATTACTAGCTTAAAGAAATAAACATTTTTCAGAAGCCATATAATGGAATATGGTACATGTATAAACCCTCACCGATATCAATACAGCCACCCTTGTCAAAGTTTGAATTAATCTCTTATATTCATCTCTCTCCAGTGAAAGATTGCTTAATCGCTTGATGAGAAAAGTGTTATGGATTAATTGATTTTGGTAAATTTTACTGTATATAGGTATAACTGTACAATTTAGCTTTGCTTTAGTTCCTAAATTAGGGGATAATTCACAATACTTATATAATACAGAAACTCTCCTTTGTCCAAAGTTAGTGAAATGCTAGATTTTTCTTTCTTGAGTCACTAGAGTTTTTATTATTTCTCCCATCAAGAGCTCTTTCCTCAAAGCTGAAATAATGTTTCTTTTTTCTCCTTATAAAAAGTAATGTAAATAAGTCAAATATTTATACCCGTATGATTTTGTCTATCGAATAACAATTATGTCACATACATCCATCCTTATACACGATACAGCTTGAGCGTTCTCTTCTCCACTGTCTTCAGTCTCAGTAAACCCATTCAGAGAATTTACTGCAGTACTTGTAACTATATACCTGTTCTTTTTTTGACTGTTTTTTCACGTTTAATTGAGTGACCGAATTATTGATCAACTGTGGCTTTTGTTTGCTATTTTATTGCTTATATTTATCCTCTGAATCTTCTCTCCCCCATAGGACCACAGTCCCTAATTAATTTGTTTATTTCAGAAAGGTTATGTGAGTGATATACTTTCTAATTCCTTACAGAAATGATTTACTGTTGCTTTCATATTTTAATAAAAGTTTGGCTGGAAATAGAATCTTAGGATCAAAACTCCTCTACCTCAGTATTCTAAAGCATTTTCTGCACTCTCATTTAGTACAAGGGGTCTTCAAAAAGTTTGTGGAAAATTAGAATGAAAAGATAATGGAGTTTGTATCCATGAACTTTCTGAACCCCACTTGCATTATTGGTGAAGATGAGAATTCAGATGTCATTCTGATTCTTTTCAATTAGCTGACTTTTTCATGTTTGACCTCTAAGCTTCATTCATTTTACTTAGCAATTTTACTACACTGTATAGATACAGATCCCTCCTCTCTCCAATATTTCTACTCAGAAATCCATAAATCTCAAGTGAAGGGTTGAGCTTTTCTTTAGCTAATGGGAATTTTCTGTATTGTTCGGGAGAATCAACTTCACTCTTTTATGTACGTTTTTCTTCTTTATGGATATCTAATTATGTAATATTCTCCTTTATCCTTTGTACTTCCATAGTGTAGAATTATGCTCAATGTCATAAAATTGTTTCACAGAAGAACAATTTTCAGTAGTTCTAGTGGCGCTGCAGAATAATGCAACGGACTGAAAGGTTGCTGGTTCAAACTCACCAGCTGCTCCTCGGGGAATCTATACAGGGGTGCTGTAAGTCGAAACTGACTCAACGGCATTTAACAACAATAGATGATATATGTGGGTCCTGGTGTGGCACTGTAAGAAAAGCACTGGACTGCTAACCCTAAGATTGGCAGTTCAATCCCACCAGTTGCTCCTCGGAAACCTTATACAGAGTTGCCACAAATCACAACCCACTAAATGACATTAAGAACAACAACAGTGATAATAGGTGAGTATAGTATTTATAAATAAAAAGCAGACCATCAGCACAAAATATAAAATAAAGAAATGCTGTTGTTGTGAAGTGCTGTAGAGTCAATTCCGACTCATAGCGACCCTGTATAGGGTTTCAGAGGAGCAGCTGGTGAGTGTGAACCACCGACCTTACAGTTCAAACAGCTTTTTGCAGTCTGGTGCATTAACCCACAATGCAACACCAGGACTCCAAAGAAACAGCAAGCAGTAAAAATTCTTGCACATCAGAGAACTAATTTATTGAAGAGCTATTGTCAATCATTCTGTCATAATGGAAGACTTTTTCATTGCTTGCTACATTTCTTTATTTTACATTTTTGTGATAATGGTCTGCTTTACTTTTGTAAATATTAGATCCAGCTCAACGTGCTGAGAATATGTGATACAGTGACTGTGTCTGCCATCCTAGTATTAGTAGCTAGCTTACCCATGAAAATTTGTTTTTTATTCAAATCAGGAATATATAGTCCTTTCCTTTAAAGAGAAAATAGTCATAGGAAACCAGAACAAGGTCAGGGGCAGACTGTGAAACAGACCATCAATTGCTTATATGCAAGTTTAGGCTGAAACTGAAGAAAATTAAAACAATACCATGAGCGCTAAAATAGGACCTTGAATGTATCACACCTGAGTTTAGAGATCAACTCAAGCAAAGATTTGATTATTTAGATACTAATGATCCAAGGACCGGAAAGGTTGTGGGGTGACATTAAGAAAAATATATAAGAAGAAACACACCAAAATGGATGTCTGAGACACTCTTAAATTTGGTCTCCAGTATAGAGATGCTGACACAGATTGAAGAAATAAGGAGGCAAAAGAACGGAATAGAAAATTTCAAAGGGCAGCTCAAGAAGATAGTCAAATATAATGAAACATGCAAAGATCTAAAGTTAAAAAACTTGAAAGGAAGAACATGCTCAGCATTTGTCAAGCTGAGGGAACTAAAGAAAAAAATCAAGCTTTGACTTGAAATATTGAAGGATTCTATGGGCAAAATATTGAATGATGCCACATTCTTCAAACGAAGATGGAAGGAATACATCGACTCACTGTAACCAAAAGAAATGGTAGATGTTTACAGGAAGTAGAATATGATCACGAACCAATAATCCTGAAGAAAGAAGTCCAAGGTGCACTGAAGGCATTGGCAAAGAACAAGGCTTCGGGAAGTGATGGGATATAAATCGAAATCTTTCAACAAACCGATGCAGCACTGGAGGCACTCACTCATCGATGCCAAGAAATTTGTGAGACAGCTACCTGTCCAACTGATTGTAAGAGATTCAAATGCTCATTCTAAAGAAAGGTGACAAGATGGAATGCAGAAATCATCAGACAGCATCTTCAATGTGCTATGCAAATAAAATTTTACTGAAGATAATTCAAAAGCAGCTTCAACAGTACCTTAACAGTAACTACCAGTGATTATAGCTGTATTCAGAAGAGGTCATGGAATGAATCATATCAGTGCTGACATCAGATGGATCTTAGCTGAAAACAGAGAATACCAGAACATTGTTTTCCTGTGCTTTATTGACTATGCAAAGGCTTTTGATTGTGTGGATCATGACAAGCTATGGACAGCATTGTAGAGAATGAGTATTCCAGAACCCTTAATTATGCTCAGAAAGAACTTATATGTAGACCAAGAGGTAGTTGTTCCAACAGAACAAGGTAAAACTGAATGATTTGAAATTAGGAATGGTGTGTGACAGGGTTGTATTCTTTCCCCATATTTATTCAACCTGTATGCTGAGCAAATAATCTGAGAAACTGGGTTATTTGAAGAAAAACATGGCATCAAGTCTGGAGGAAAACTCATTAACAACCTGCGATTTGCAGATGATACAACCTTGCTTTCTCAAAGTGAAGAGGACTTAAAATATTTGCTGATGAAGATTAAAGACCATATCCTAAGGTATGGATTGCATCTCAATATAAAGAAAACAAAATTCCTCACCACTGGACCAATAAACAACATCCATGTAAATGGAGAAATGATTGAAGTTGTCAGAAACTTCATTTTGCTGAAATCAACCATCAACACTTGTGGAAGTGGCAGTCAGGAAATCAAATGACGTATTGCATTGGGCAAATGTGCTGCACAAGACTTCTTTAAAGTGTTAAACAGCAAAGATGTCAGCTTGAGGACTAAGATGGGCTTGACCCAAGCCATGATATTTTCAATACCATGTGCAAGTTTGCATGTGCAAGTCAGACAATCAACAGACCACAGGAGACATGATGCATTTGGGTTATGGTGTTGGAGGAGAATTTTATAAGTGCATGGATTGCCTAAAGAACAAACTAACCTGTGTTGGAAAAGTACAGCCAGAATGCACCTTAGAGGTCAGGATGGTCAGATTTCGTCTCTCATATTTTGGCCGTAGGGACCAGTTCGTGGAGAAGGACATCATGAATGGTAAAGTTGGAGGGTCAGTGAAAAAGAGTATGATCCCCAGTGAGATGCATTGGCATAGTGATGGTGGCAACGGGCTGGAGTGTAGCTATCATTGTGAGGTTATCACGGGACCAGCCAATGTTTCTTTCTGTTGTGCGTACGGTTGCTGAGTCAGTACTGGCTCTATGGTACCTAACACCAACAAAACAGCCTAAGGATATCTGTAGACAGCCTTTACTTCATGTGAGTGATTATGAGTGGCAGGCTAGTCACAGGTTTTTCTTTAGATACATAGACCAAGATCAGACCTGCAAACCTTAGTCCACACTTCAAGACTGTGGTTGTTGGGATCCACAGGCAGGTAGCAAAGCCCTCACTTGCCATAGATGCCAAATGAGGACTGCAGCAGGCTATGACCAAGCCTTTTCAGTTTCTTCTTCTATTGTTTGCCCCATCTCCCTTTCTTTCATGTGTGCTTCTCAATTACTTTATATCCTGGAGTTCCTGGGATTGTAACCTCTCCCCACACCACAACAAACCCTCCTTTTTAATTTTCTACCTTCCTTCCTTTTATTTTTAACTCGAAATAATGAATTCATTAAGTGATTTCATTTATACTTTGACTCGATTTCATTAAATACCTAAGAGACTGGTCTTTAAGTACTTCCTCTTCTTGTTATTTTGGTAGTTTGAAATCAGCTCAGAAACTCCTACAGTCAGCTGTCTGTGGCTACTTCACCACAGAAACACCCTCTTTGAACCCACCATCTAAGCCAGATAAGCTTGTTTGTAGGGCAACAAATGTTAAGTGATGTCAAGTTGGTTCCTACTGAGGCACAACAGAATGAAACACTGCCTGATCCTGCTCCATCCTCACAGTTGTTATCTTTCAGCCCATTGTTGCTGCCACTGTGTCAATCTATCCCCTAGGGGGTCTTCCTCTTTTACACTGACCCTCCACTTTATAATATATGATGTCCTTCTCAAGGGATTGGTCCCCCCTGACAATAAGTGTGAAGTATGACAGATGAAGTTTCACTATCTTTGCTCTTAAGAGCATTTTGACTATACTTCTTCCAAGATGGAGTTGTTTGTTCTTCTGGCAGCCCATGATACTTAAATGTCCCTCTCCAGCATCATACGTTAAATACATTCACTCTTCTGTGGTCTTCCTTATTCACTGTCCAACTTTCACGTGCATGATGAGGCGATTGAAAATACCACAGTGCACTTTAGTCCTGAAATTGACTTCGCTCTTGAGGTCTTTTGTAGCAGAATTGCCTAATATCATTTGATTTCTTGACTGCTGCTTCCATGATCACTGATTATGAATCTAAGCAAAATGAAATCAGGGTAACATATGAGAGGGCTGCTAAAAGTTCATGTAAAAAGCCCTTTTTTTTTTTTATCTTTCCACAAACTTTTTGAGCCTCCTTGTGCTATAATGATGAACAATGCAATGCAGTAGCCTGGGTTCATAACTAGCATCCTATTCACTAGCTCTGTGACCAGCTCATGCCATTTAACTAACTTTGTGTGCCTCAGTTTTCTTATCTGTAAAATGGGCTTACTTGTTACAATGTTTGCCTTTTTGGATTGTAGTGAATTTCAAAGAGAAATACATATAAAGAACATTTTGTGGCCCTGACACATCCAAAGGCCTGCTAACGGTTTCCTGTTGATGTCATTGTTTTTAGTACTGTCAAATTGGTTTTTGAGGAGTGGTTCAGAACTGCTAACCTTTCTTTTCGCTTTTTCTTTCTCAGTCATTGTTGTTTTATTTCACTGGTTCATATGTACAACATTAGCAGATTCAAGAAACACAACAGCAAACACTGAGGTCAGAGCATTTGGCTGGTAAAAGAAAGAGTCCAGTGTTCAATATGCCAATGTTAGGCCCTAGAGTAATTCCCTCCTTCTAATCATTCAGTGGGTTGGATGACTGTGAACCTTTTTTTTTTAAGGTTTTTATTGTGAATTCAGTGAAAGTTTATAGGGCAGATCATCAGTTTTACAGTCATCAAATCATATACTTTGTTTCATTACAAGGGATTATAATCCCCTCCATGTATTTATCAGTTAACAGTATTTCTCTCTGTTCACTTTAGCTCTTTTTTTTTTTAAACACTCAGGGATATATAATAATTTACATCACCAAAGGGTACATTCTGCAAGTTTGCCTCCTGGCCACCGGCTTAGTCCCTCTCTTCCCATGAATCTAGAGTCCCCCATCTCTGCCGTCAACTCTGGTGTTGCTGCTTCTCTGGATAAGGTCTCTCATTCCACTTGTGCTCTTCCCCCTTGATGGTCCCAGGATCCTCTATTTCTGCACTGTGAGATTAACTATTCCCCCGTTTTTGTTAAAAAAGACCTTTACAAATGTGACAGTCGCAAATTAGTCATTATAACAATTACTATTGAATCATAAGAATCTTATCCCCATCTCTTTTTACCAGACCCATCTAGACAAAATGGTAACTCTCCAGTGGGGACTCTGTCTCTCCACCCCCCAAACAACTCCCTTTTGAAACCTTGTAAGCCAGTCACTTTGTGCCTTTATCTCCCCCTCATTTTAGGTAGCCAATGTCTAAGTTGCCTGTCCCTATCTACCCTGTGTACAGAGGGGATAGCATTGATACTTGATGTGAACTGCTAACTGTTCGATTAGCAGTCCACTACTTATCTTATGCTGTCCTGGTGTGGCTCTGTGGGTTAATGCGCCAACTGCAAAACTGTTTGAACTGCAAGGTTGGCAGTTCAAGCTCACCAGCTGCTCCTTGGAAACCCTATATAGGGTCCTTAGGGGTCAGAGTTGACTTGATGACACTTAACAACAACAACTGATCTTACAGCTCCATACCATGACTGCTCTGATATACTAAACTAGCTGATAGTCATGCTGCGTTCTGATATAGTCATCATGGTTCACAGATTTGCATCTCCTTTCCCCAAGGCCCACCATTGAGTCCAGCTCTTTCTCTTACTTAAGCTTGGGAGTTTTCTGTCTTTATGCCTAAGAATTGCTTCCACCAACTTCCTCTTTCAAATGAATGATTGAATTAAATAACCTTTTCTATCTCTTGCAGCTCTAAATTGAATACCTTGGTAATGAAGTTTCACCTCTTTATAACTGTGGAGATTTACAGTGTGTAAAATACATTATCTTGTTTGATCCTTACAAAATTCCTGGGAGGTAGAAGAGCACGGATCTAATTTGACAGATAAAAAGTAAAGGCTCTAACAGGTGAGGCCACTTGTTAGATTTCATAACAACCAAGTATCCTGGAAGCAGTGATTTGTTTTTAAGTGGAAAACGCCCAAAACAATGCATTCTTGAAACTATTAAGCTTCTTGGCTTATTTTCAATTCCCTTACAAAAAGGGGAAGTTGAATCTTCGTATATTTTCAAAAAGCAGCCAAAGTTGCCAGGATTATGTAGCCAGCGGGCACCAAGAAGGTTTCTTTTTTATTTCGTATGGAAATAAGCCCATCTTCTATCCCAACCTCTGGCGTTTTCTCTGGTCAGTCCTCTCAGAGATTCCACCATGTACTTCTTAGTCATGGATTTGGTCAGGGAGTCCTGCTGGACTCACAGATCCTTTAGTTACTTTGCAATTTGTGTAATCCTTTCAATATGGGCATTAAACAACTTGTTCTATAAAAAAGGGGTAAAATAGGGAACAGAGGGTGCCAGGATGGAAAACCTAGGATATTAATTTATATTTTATTTTTAAATACATTGAAATTCTAACGTTTTCAAATTTTTTGGTTTTTAATGTGTGTAGCTGGTTTTAGTTTATCTATCCAAAGGTCCAGTACATATGCAGCTCTTTATAACTGCATTGTTGGTGGTGTTCTGACTCATAGCGACCCTCTATAGGGTTTCTGAGGAGCAGATGGTGGCTTTGAATCCTTGACCTTGTGGTTTAGCAGTCCAGTGCTTATCCTACAGCATCACACCAGGATTCCAACTATGTACTTGTTAAATACCACTGAGTTGGTTTCAACTCTTAGCGACCTTGTACAAGGCTTCCGAGAAGTAGCAGTCCAGTGCGTATCCTACAGCACTACTACTATATACTATTGTTGTTATTGAGTGCCGTTGAGTCAGTTCCAACTCATAGCAACCCTGTATATGGTTTCCAGTGAGCAGCTGGTGGGTTTGAACCACCGTCCTTGAGGTTCAAACTGACCTTGCAGTCCAACAGTCCAAATTGACCTTGTAGTCAGTGCATTACCATGCAGCCCCTCACCAGGACTCATATATATATATTGTTTTTAAGTGCTGTCGAGTCTATTCTGACCCATAGCGACCCTGTATAGAGTTTCCAAGGAGCAGCTGGTGAGCTTGAACCACCGACCTTGCAGTTCAAATGACTTTACAGTCTGATGCATTAGCCCACAGCGCCACACCAGGACTCTCTCTCTCTCTCTCTCTCTCTCTCTCTCTCTCTCTATATATATATATATATATATATATATATATATATAATCTAGGTAATTTAAGATTGGCTGCATGTAGCACATAAACCAGTTGTTGAATAGTTAAGCTTTTAAAATCCTTATTTTATGATCACATTTTATGAGTTTGCCAGTGAGGAGTCTCTCAGACTTTAATCCCCAAATAGAATCTTTGGTTTTTATGTGTACATGTGTATGTTTGTGTGTGTATCTGTAAAGCAAAGATTGTATTTTAATTATCTATAACTCCTGGTATGGCACTATAGAATTAGTACTGGTCACTAACCACAAGGTTGGCTGTTCAAACTCACCAGCTGCTCCTTGAAAACCTTATATAGGGTCTCTATGAGTCAGAACTGAATCGATGGGACTTAACAACAATATATATATAAGGTTTCATATACTTAACCTCACTTGATCCTTTAAACAACCTTTGAGGATTGTAGGATAGGGATCATTTTCCATGCTTTGGTAGTGAAAAACCTGAGGCCCAGAGAAGTTAAGTAACACTTCAGGTTTCCATGTTATTAATTGGCCCAGGCAAGAATCAAGCCCAACATATTTCAGAGCCATGCCAGTCCACTTCTCTCTCTTTTGCCATCATTGCTTTATTGTTTACTCTTCCTTTGTTTTCTTTTTCCATGAAGGAAACAAAGCTCTAATTGTCACTTTCTGACCCAAGTAGCTTCATTATTTAGTAAGTTCTTGCTCTTATGAAAGCTCTTGTAGAAATCTGTGTTGTAATATTGTCTCCATCCTCTTTTTTGTTATTGTCTGTATCTTCATAGATGGAAATAATGCACTTGGGCTTCAAAATATAGACTACTGATATTTATAGACCTTTGAAACAAAATTTTTTCCAAAATTTCAGGTCTCTTTTTATTTTTAATGTTTTATTGTGAATTATGTGATAATTTACATGGGGGAACATTAGCTTTACATTCATCCTATCGTAATTCGTTTCATTGCCGTAATTACAGTCCCCTCCATGCATCATCAAACAACCAAAGGGTATGCCCCGCAAGCCTTCTAGGTCTGTTTTTGTATTTACTTTTCTAGTAACATTTAGTAAAGATTCCATAATTTTTATTATCGTAGAAACAAGTAAAGTCAGTGGTACCTGTTGGAAGAATATTTCTAAGGCTGTTTTTTTATTAACTTTTTTTTTTTTTTAAGGAGGATAGAGATGATACAAAACAGAGGATTCACCTTTAAAGACTTGTAATGTCACTGCTACTTTTGAGCAAACGGTTTGCTTGACAACAGGGGTATAGAAATTGTTAGGAGTAACTCTGAAATTCCCTCCTTTCCCATAGTTCTTTTCATAATGTTTATAGAAGTCTAGGCCTGTCTTAAAACTACCTTCTGTTTTGAACTATAATTGACACAACAAGACATTATGTGATTTGGGAAAGATGATCACTTAATACTTCATGCTTAAAACTATTATACTAATACTTTGCTTCCTACTTTCTGGAGGGTTTTTTGTTTTGTCTTTTGAGGGTCAGATGAAAGTAACCCATGTGATAATACTTGCCAACTCAGGAAATGAAGGATTTATCTTTGAAAGTAAATTTTTAAATAATATTTCAATAACCTTACATTTTAATTCCATTAGAAGTGATATCACCCCTATATTAGGAGCAGTGAATAATTGCATGACCTTTACATGGTATCTTCAATGATAAGGGTAGCTGTTAAAAACAGAAGGACTAACTATCCTCTGAATAAAGATTTCTGGATTGCAGCCATAACTTACTATACTATGAGTACCTCAGAGCAAGAACTTTGACTTCTGAAGGCTACATAAGAACTCCATGGAGCACCTGGCTCAGAGTTGGGTAGTCTGTGAAACTGAATACAAAAGATAGCAGTAACCACACTGGAGTGTTTCCCAGTATACATGCATGAGGCGCTATCATTTTTATTATCATTTTACATCAAGCCACTTTATAAGCTGAGAAATGCCTAGAGAATTGTTTTCATTTCCTTTCAGCTCATTGGAAGTCATGTGCTAACACGTTAGTAATACTCTTTTGACCCAGTGGGGATAGAAATCAGTATTGGGCCATGGCAACTACAGAGAACTATTTTCAGAGTTAAAGATTTATTAAATGAGATCCTTCCCCACTCCACAGTTCTTCTCTCAACTGAAATAGCCTGTATATGGGTTTGTCACCTCCTGCCTATGATTCTTTTTCTGATATCTTCTTAGGCTTCTCTCAGGTAGGTAAACTCTTGATGATTTGAAACATTTTGTCTTCTCTTTTGATTTCCATTCAACAGAACTTGGTTGGTTCCTCTGCTGTCTTTGTGATGTCTTCTCTTCTCTCTTCTTTACCAGATTCCCCTTTGGCTTCTTTCCTTTCACTCAATATATGTGCCTTCTCAGCAGTCCCCCTGACATCTTGTCATCTTTCAGTAGAAGTCACAGCTCTTGTAAAGT
This sequence comes from Chrysochloris asiatica, assembly GCF_000296735.1. NCBI lineage: Eukaryota > Metazoa > Chordata > Mammalia > Afrosoricida > Chrysochloridae > Chrysochloris > Chrysochloris asiatica. The sequence goes on along the minus strand of NW_006408695.1, from coordinate 5,071,520 downwards.
CAAATTCCATTTTTGTTTATTTACAGTGGTTTAAACTAGTTATGACTCTCGGCAGTATGATTTCCATTGGCTACTAGTGTGCGTTTTATCCCAAGGATCTTTACCAGGGGAAAACCTGTCTCCTTCACATTCAATATGTCCCAGTTTTACTCGCAGTCCTCTCCCAAGGCTTCCATTCTGCTGTGGATACTACCACATCTTGTAGTCTCCCAGACTCTGAAGTCTGGAATGATTCTTTCGTGCATCTATCACCAGTGTTTCATCTTTTCTGGCTTGAAAAGACTCTCACGTTTGATCCAGTCTCTTCGTTTTCCCATCTGTCAGCCTAGCTCATTCTTTCTCCATATCACAAGTATCTCATTGCCTTGATTCTTTCTGTTTTTCCACTCTAACTACCGAAACAAAAGCAAAACAAAGAAAGCATTACCATCAAGTTGTTTTAGACTCATGGCAACTCCATGTGTTACAGAGTAGAACTGTTCTACAGGCTTTTCTTGGCTGTAATGCTTAGGAAAGCAAATCAGGATTTTCTTTGGCAATGCCGTTTGGGTGGTTTTGAACTAGTAAACTTTTATATGCATTATTGTTAACTGAGCTCTGGTAGCGTAGTGGTTA
>NW_006408695.1:5062389-5064005 GCF_000296735.1 Chrysochloris asiatica | reverse complement strand
ACTGTAAATGGATTAAATGCACCACTTAAGAGACTGAGAGTGGCAGAATGGATAAGAAAACAAGATCCTTCAATATGCTGTCTGCAAGAGACACATCTCACACACAGAGACCAAAACAGATTAAAAGTCAAAGGACAGGAAAAATATACCAAGCTAATTGAAATAAAAAATGAACAGAGTGGCAGTACTAATCTCTGATAAAATGAACTTTAAGGCAAAAACCAGCATAATAGATAAAGATGAACATTATCTCATGATTAAAGGGACAATTGAACAAGATGACATAACTATAATAAATATCTATGCTCCCAGTGAAAGAGCTCCAAAATATATAAATCAAACTCTAATAGATTTGAAGAAAGAAATAGATGAATCTACAATAATAGTGGATGATTTTAATAAAAAACAAAAAAAACTAAAACCTGCAGGATTTCCAAGAACTCACTTAGTCTAGCCTTGTAATCCTCCTGTTTCTAGTACTTTGCTTACCATTTGCCATATAAAACTCTGTTGTTTAGCATAGGTGTTTTACAGCATGTTTAGCATTCTATTGTTCATCTGTTACCCAGTAACTCATCTCTCCTAGTCTGCACTATGTCCTTGTGTGGTTGGTATTCTATTTCTCACAAGGAGTCCCTGGATGGCACAAATATTTAAGTCATTGGCTACTAATCTGAAGGTTGATAATTGAAACCAACTCAGAGATGCCTCAAAAGAAAGACTTAGCAATGTGCTTCTGAAAGATCACAGCTGCGAAAACCTGACAGCATGCAATTGAATTCTTCATACCCAGATTGTTATGAGTCAGAGTGGATTTGATGGCAACTGGTATTTCTTATGAGAAAACGCAAATAGAGACGGGGAGTGACTTGGCCAAAGATTACATTGCTTTAAAACCTTAAAGGTTTAGGGGTGAGGAACGAGATTTCACTTCAGGTTTGAAGCCCAGGTGGAAAGAGTTAATGGCCTTGAGAAATCTCAAACACAAGAACAGAGTCTGTGGGATATGTGAAAAAGATAGGCATTCATATCAGTCTACAGAGAACAAGTAAAGAAAGATTGAAATGACCAACTCAGCTTTTCATCATTTCTTCATCATTTGTCTTGTTTCCATAATGCAAACTAGGTACTGAGTTGTTGCTAAGCAAATTTGATTATAGCTTAACTCTGAATATTTTATGAAAAAGGAAACATCTCTCAGAAGAGCCTGAAAGAATGCATGAGCAGAATTTAGAGTAGAAGAAGGCTTTCTAAGTAGAAACAAGAATAGTGAAGTTGTTGTTGTTAGGTGCCATCAAGTCGGAACCGATTCATAGTGACCTTATGCACAGCAGAACAGAACAATGTTCGATCCTGGACCAACCTCACTACTGTTGCCACACTTGAGCCTATCGATGCTGCCACTTGGCCAGTCCATCTTGTTGGGGTTCTTCCTCTTTTTCTCTTACCCTCCATCTTACCAAACATGATATCCTTCTCCAGGAACTGTTCCCTCCTGACAATATGTCCAAAGTATGAGAGATGAAGTTTGGCCATCTTGGCCTCTAAGGAGCACTCTGGCTGCACTTCTTCCAAAACAGGTCTATTGGTTCTTTTGGCATCCCATGGCACTTTCA
>NW_006408695.1:5057044-5061789 GCF_000296735.1 Chrysochloris asiatica | reverse complement strand
GCGGGAGAAAGATGAGGCGTTCTGCTCCCGTAAAGATTTACAGCCTCGGAAACCCTGTACAGGGTCGCTATGAGTCGGAACCGACTCCACGGCACACAACAACAACAACAACAATTGTTAACTGCAGTCAAAGTCAGTTCTGACTCAGCGACATTTGGTTCAAATCGCCATCTTGGGTTCAAATCGGCTTTGTTAGTCCAGTGCTTATCTTACTGTGTCACACTATGTTAATTGTCAAGTGGCAGGTGTGTTTACATGTGACTGTATTTCTATGGCAATTTATTACCTGCCACATTAAATTTCTTTTGTTGGTGAATTTTCAGAGTACTTCATGAAATACTCCACAACATAAAGTATACCTTTGTTCCCACTGTGCTCCTTATACTTTGGCTCTTGTCAGGCTGATGGTTTCATTCTTAGTTTCAATGCCCTATTTCTATTAACTGATCAGAAATCCTCCCCTGTTTAAAAACCTAATTTTAGTCTCACTTTCTTCCTCATGAGCCTCGTGGACTTCTGTCTCATCCCACTCTCTCCAGTCTCAACATCCTGACTCTTGACTTCATCCTGTGGGTATCAGGGCTTCTAATGGAGTGAACCTTTAAGTAACCCAACTTTCCTTGAAAAATGAGAATAATAAGAATACTTTCTTAGAAAATTCTTTTGAAGTTTATATAAAATAATGGGCATGGACTATTTAGTCTCGGGTTTATAGTAAAGACTATAAATATTAATACTGTTGGATGTTCCTACCAATTAATATGTGGCCTTTTATGGAATTAGGTAACTATTTCATATATATTAATCTTTCCCCATACTATATTTCAAAATAAAATATAGGGGAGACCTGTAGACATCACTTAAAAATCTCAAATCATAAAGTATTGGGCTTCACAGGGTCCTAATCCAGCCCATCTTTTTTCTAATATGGAAATGGAGGCCAAGACTTTTTAAGTCATTTAGTTATCCAGTAGGACACAGTGAGTAGGATAGCTGGCTACAACCCCGATTGGAGGTTTCTGGACTCTCTTCTTTACTCTTTCCATTTTCCTTTTGTTTGTTCCCTTTTTAGAAAGCGTTTGAGGGCTGGATCACATCTCATGTTCCTTTATAGTCCTTATCCCATTGAGGGAACATAGAATGACTTCTTAGTTGATATTTGCGCTTTGCTTGATTGGTTCATTCTTGGACATGGCAATACGAATTCTCTAGGAAATGTCTACGGTGGTAAATGCTTATCATCCCTTGGTTTTCCATGGTTTCATGTTGTAAACATGCAAAGGGTTCACCACGTACCACTTCTGTTCAGTGACTCAGAGTGGTGGGGGAAGGAAATGGGAGAGGAAGTTATATACATCTTGAGCAAATCAAGTGTTTTTCTATTTTTAAGCCCTTGCTACTGTTTGGAAAGTACAGTCGCTGATCATGGTAGTCTGACATGTGTTTCCTTAGTGCCATTTCAAAAAGGGGAAAAAATAAATAATGGGATTTTTTTTTTTTTTTTTTTTTGGTAGTGAAAATAGTTACTCAGTGAAATCACATCAGTTCCTTCTTTTTCTCTTGATGAAACCTCAAACCTACTAGGCACAGATTCCTCAACCTCAAGTATGCATGTCAAAGGCTCATGCAGAGAGCAGGAGACTAGAGTCAGCAAAACTTATACAACAAGATGTGGTGTGGTGTTGAGACAGGGTGGGGTAGTCTAGTGGGGCCAATGGTGTTGTTCCTTCTTGTTCAGTGGACTGGTTGGCCAACTACCAACTATTGCCCCACGGAGGACACTCATCCCTGAGAGGCATAAAGCATTATAGTCCTTTGCCTAAGGTATTCCTTCTGCCTGAGTATCTTTCCTGTCTCTTCTTACTAAAAACTTTCCTGAATGCCTTAACCACTCGCAAAAGTCAAATAAATGAACTAGTTTAGTGGTTTTGATGGCATTTGGGGATTTTTTTCCAATCTGAAGCTATATAAAGTATTAGTTACCATTGTTGTTAACAGCCATAGAGTCGATTCAGACCCTGTATAGGATTTTTGAGGAGCAGCTGCTTGGTTTGAATTGCTAATCTTGTAGTTAACAGTCCACTGCTTATCCTACAGTGCCACACCAGGACTCCTAGTTACTGTTAAGAAACAGTAAAGAACCATATAAGGGTGAATGTAATGATCAGGTCTGCATTAGGCTGATAGTTCTATTTATAAAGACTGTAGTGGTCACAAGTAGTGATGATAGAATGGCTTGGAAAATATTGAAGGAGGCCAGTGAGACAGAGGAGTGCTTGAATCAAGATTGTGGCCATGAAGATGGAGAAGGGGAGCTACACCCCAGGGCAATTTTGGAAGACAGGGCTACGGAATTTCAAGGATGCTTTACAGGATTATGATTCTCTTAAGGGGAGATTACAAAAATGACATGAAGGGCCTGGCTGACTTCCTCTGGCTTCACAAGGGGGAAAGAGAATCAAACTCAAAATCATCCAACATCTATTCTTATGGATCTCAGACATGTCTCCACGTTTCAACCTTCTTGACCCTATTCTGATGTCAACCATCCTTCCCACAGACTCTCTGCCTTACATCTGGGTTCAGTAATCTATTGCAATGACCTCATAGAACTCAGAAATAATAATTCTCAATGGGTACAATTCAGGATCAGAAATAACTCAGGATGTAGCAGTTCCAGACAGGAGTGCCTCTGCTTTGCCATATGGTAGTGGTTATGAATCGGGCTGCTAATCTCATGGTCAGCATTCAAAACTGCCAGCTGTTCTGCGGAAGAAAGATGAGGCAGAAGAAAGATGCTCTCGTAAAGATTTACAGCCTCGGAAACTCTGTGCAGAGTCGCTATGATTCAGAACTGATTCCACGGCACGTAACAACAACAAGAAGAAGGCATGACTCACTCTTGTCTTTGGCCTCTCAGCTCTGTGGCCCCCCACTGTCTACCCTGCTCAGGCAAGTGTTACCAAGCTCCTTTATCCAGTCTGTAAATGTCCAAAAGGCACATTCTGTAAGCCATCCTCCTGTCTGCAACACACTCCACTTTACTTAGTCCATGAGTCGGGAAGCCCACATACGCTCTGTCTCTGCATACCACTCTTTGCTGCTGACTCTTGTACAGTTTGGGATCTCATACTCTACTCATTGCTCTTTGCTTTGATGGTCCTGGGATCATCTGTTCTTGCTTCTGAGATGGCTCCTTTTAAACATAGCAGGTTAGCAAAAATTACCAATAACAGTATTACAGTCCTGTACACCCTATTTACATGGCCCAATTCAATCATTTGGTGGGAGTTAGATGCCTTTACAAAGAATAATCATATCAAGTAAATTCAACATGCCATAGAGACGTGTTTCCTCACCTAGTATTTGTCAAATAGGAAAATCCTCTGAAAAATCAGAACTCTGAGGCATGTGGAATATGAAGTTTAGGAGAAGAAATATTGATCTCACTAAGCAAAGATTGCCTTTCGTTAATGAGAAAGGCTACATACAGTCTCCAGAATCAAACTGTTCTGCCTAGATAAAATTGTGGCAGTAGGCTGAGAATAATGCAATGCTATAATTAATGGTAATTTTGGGGTATTGCTGTATTGTTGTCATTGTTTTTAATTGAATATGTATTAAGCTCCAACAGGGTTCTATGAATAATGCCATCTTTTAGTTGATTTATCAGAACACTCAGAAGATTTTACAAACACCAATAAATGGAAATGCACAGCACCCTTTTGAGGTGGTAAACGTTGCTGCCGTTTCTATAAATGAGAAGTGAAGTAGATTGTGTTTGCTATGTTGGCACTGTGGGTGAGAACAAGAACTGTGGAATAAGAGAAAAGTATTTTCCCTGTCCTCTGGAATTGGGTTAGAATACATTAGTAAAGAATTATCCCTAAATGTGTTCAGAGTTGTTGGATTTTAATTAAATTATTCCAGTTATTGTTAGCACTTGGATTAGCACCAGGCAACCAAATTCTAGACCAGCAGATTTCAAAATGACTGTGACAGAAAACTGGGAAGAGACTGGATTTTGGAGTGCGGGGGTGGGGGGGGAGGTGTTAAATACATATTTCTAGACCCTGTCCCCAAAGATTTTTAATTAGCTCAATCTAGAATGCCCTTTTGCAATAAGCATCTGAAGTACATCTGATGCAGATAGTCTTTAGAGGAGGGTTGTTGTTTTTGTTGTTAAGTGCTGTCAACTCAGTTCTAACTCACAGCAGCCCTGTATAGGGTTTTTAAGGAGTAGTTGGTGGGTTTGAACTACAGACCTTGTGGTCCAGCACATTATCCTACAGCGCCACACCAGGATTTGACCTTCCTTAAAAACCACAAACTTTTCTTGTTAGAGGACCTTTATTTGATCAGCACAGTCTAGCCCCCCATACTAATACCAAGACTTAAAAAAAAAAAAAAAAAAAAAAAAAGGAAGGAAGGAAGGGCAAGGCTTTGATGGTGGCTAGGGTGGAGGTGCAGTGAAGTTCACCATCAGCCATACCACAGAATACCAGGCAAAGCAGATCCAGGGCAGAGCTCCAAAACTCAGAACCACATAACTAGGAATATTTTAAAAGTCTGAAGGATCATAGCTAGTGGAATTTGAAGCTGAAGTAAGAAATCATATACTTTTGAATCTTTTGGGCTCAGAGGCCCGGAGCTGACATCTTGGACGAGATCAAATGGCAAGACCAAGCAATGGAGCAGAAACACCACAGAAAAACGCGGTGGGAACCTTGGAGCAAAGATGGACA
>NW_006408695.1:5046633-5052954 GCF_000296735.1 Chrysochloris asiatica | reverse complement strand
CATTGATGGACTCAAGTGTGGCAGCGGTAGTGAGGTTGGCCCAGGATTGGACATTGTTTCGTTCTGCTGTGCATGGGGTCACTATGAGTTGGTTCTGACTCGATGGCACCTGACAACAACAATAACTTTCTTCAGCCTCCAACTAGCAAAGTAACACATTTCATTGTTGTTAAGTGCCATCTAGTCGATTCCAACTGAGAGTGACCTTGTATATGGTTTTCAAGGACTATCTGGTGAGTTTGAACTGCTAACCGTTTTGTTAGTGGTCCATTGCTTATCCTACATCTCCACATCAACACTCTTCATAGTAGTCTGTTTATTTATACTACATGGGTTTAAGCAGAAATGTTTGTGAGCTTGGGCTGTATTTGTTTTCTTATGGATTTCCATTTGTTTCTGACTAAAGTGAGATGTATAACTTTCTAATATGGTCTCTTGCTCACTTTTCATCAATGATAACCTTTTTCCATAACAGGAATTCCTGCTGGGAGTGTTAATATAAATTGTCTGTGCACTGCCTAAAATTTATGTGAATCATACCATGTGTTGGTTCCCACATCAACTCGAAGTCCTAAGATACAATTACTGCTGCCCACTCTTCTCCTCTGTCATGGGGACTATGTTTATCTTTTAGATATCTGTACCCTGGGTAAGGGCCAAGCTCCTCGAATGCCTGGGGCTTACACACCTGTGTAATCTCACCACCACTGACCCTTTGAATCTGATCTTCCTCTATTGTTACCTAAAGAATCACTTAGAGTTTTCAAGTTTTGATGTATATTGTAGGCTACCTCCTATTATAGTTTCATTTATACTTATAGGAAAAATATCTTTTTTTCATTTAAGACAGTCTCAGTTTTCACTGTGTCCATTAGCTTGCTCTGATTTTTTTTTTTTTTTTTTCTCTTTCTCTCCCTTTGTCACTCATTTTCTGTTCTCTTTTGGATTTCATATACTGTCTTACCTATCTGTTTTCTGCACTGTAATTGGTTATTTCTGTGTAAGGTAATCTAAAAAATTGTAAACACACAGAGGGCAGAGGACCACTTTTTTTGTTGTTGTTTTTTGACTTTTCTTTTTTTTGTTTAAATAATACCCACTGGTAGCTATCATAGAATGTTCCATTTAGCAAGAAAATCTTTTCTTAACTTTTTTACAACAGTAGTCTCATGAAATATTTGTCCTTCTGTGATTGACTACTTTCACTGGGGGTTTGGGGGATTATTCCCGGGCTAGAGGGCAGACACATGTTAACATGGGTGATGAGACAAGCAGTATACAACAAGAGGGTGGTTTGCAGATGAAAGATGAAGATAGTGAGAGAAACACAGGGAGAAATACAAGAGTTAAAGGAAATAGAGGTAAATACTGCTAACTAATGGTACATGGAGAGTCCTGGTGTGGCGCTGTGGGTTAATGCACCAGACTTCACAGCCGTTTGAACTGAAAAGTCGGCGGTTCAAGCTCACCAGCTGCTCCTCGGAAACCCTATACAGGGTCGCTATGGGTCAGAACTGACTCGATGGCACTTAACCACAATAATGGTACATGTAGGAGATTGCAATCATTGTAATGAAACAGAGTAAATGATTTGCTGAATGTAAAACTGATGATCTGCTCTGTCAACCTTCACTCAATTCACAATAAAAGTTTTTTAAAAAGTAATAACTGCTTTTTATGTCAATATATCCAGAATATTTGATAAATGTTTATGGGAAAATTGACTGAATAGGGTGCTAAATGAGAAGGTTGAAGGCAAAGGAGAGGACTGTAGCTTGGCTTTTACCTGTAGTTACAGGCATGACCTAATTATTGGCAATCTAATAGGCTCATACAATCTGTGGTTTGAAGGCAAAGCTTTTCTAGCCTGTAACGCAAAGCACATGAGCTGTAGAGGGAAACTTTTGAAACCCAGATACCATTTTTCCACTTACTCCCTGAATAGTGTTATTGGAAGAATCTCAATTTTTTTCCCTTTGCTCCTCAGTTTCCTCATCTAAGGAGTACTGATGGTGCTATCAATACAGCACTTGACTGCTAACCAGAAGATTAGTCATTGAACCGTACCCAGTGGCTCTTCACGAGAAAGACTTGACAATCCGCTTCAATATAGATAGCTTAGAAAACCCTGTTGAGTAGTCCCACTATCATATAGAGTGTCTGTGAGTCAGAGTCAACTAGATGCCACCCCCATGTCCTCATATACAAAAGGGATATATATCGTATTATTCCCTAGAATATGGGGGGATAATACAGTAGCATTGTTGTTGTTGTTGTTAGGTGCCATCCAGTCAGTACTGACTCATAGTAACCCGACACACAGTAGAATGAAACACTGCCTGGTCGTGGGCCATCCTCACAATTGTTGCTACACCTTAGCCCACTGCTGTTTCAACTGTGTCAATCCATCTTACTGGGGGTCTTCGCTTTCACCGACCCTCCACTTTACCAAACATGATAGCATCTCCAGGGAATGGTCCTTCTTGATAGTATGTTCAAAGTATGAGAGACAAAGTCTGGCCATGCTGGCTTCTAAGGAGCATTCTGGCTGTACTTCTATCCACACAGATTGTCACTATTCTCCTCCAACACCACAACTCAAATGCGTCGTATCTTCTATGGTCTTCCTTATTCACTGTCCAAAATTTGCATACATATGAGGTTATTGAAAATACATGGCTTATATCAGGGGCACCTTAGTCCTCAAACTAACATCTTTGCTCTTCAACATTTTAAAGAGGTCTTGTGCAGCAGATTTGCCCAGTTCACTGTGTTGTTTGACTTCTTGACTGCTGTTTCCATGAGTGTTGATGGGTGATCAGAACAAAACAAAGGGTCTGACAACTTCAGTTGTCTCTCCATTTTTATGGATATTGTTTATTCTTCCAGGGATGAGGATTCTTACCTTCTTTACATTGAGATGCAACCCATACCGAAGTTTGTGGTCTTTGATCTTCAACCTAAGATACTATTCATGAAAGCGATCTTTGAGACTTAAAGTAACTTTCTGTTGGTGCAAAGAAAAACAAAAAACACAAAAACTAATAATAAAAATGTGGTCAATCATCCCTCCTACAGCATTTTCTACTCAGATGGGTTCAATAATTTGATGCAACGGTAACAGATAATTCAGACACTATACTCACAGTTCTGGGGCGTATTAAGGATGTTAATCGGTTACAATTCAAGGTCAGAAATGTTCCAGAACAGAGTTTTTCCAGTTAGGACAGCCGCTCTTCAGCCATGCCTACAGTCAGGCCTTTCTCTGCCCGGGCAATGTTACAAAGCTCCTCTAGGATTATTTGTAAATGCTCACAGGCCACACTGTTTTTGATGTTAAGTTCTTTTAAGTCAGTTCAGACTCACAACAACCCTGTATATGGTCTTCAAGGAGCGGCTGGTGAGTTTGAACCACCAACCTTGTAGTTCAAATTGACCTTGTGGTCTAGTGCTTATTATCCCATAGTGCCACAACAGGGCTTGCTACTTCACTATAAATCGCAGCCTGAAGTCACTTGGCTCTAGCTCCATGGGTGAACAAACCCACCTGTGGCACTTAAGTGCCTGGAGACAGCTCACCTTGCAAGCAAGCTTCCTGCCAAAGGCTTTACTTGCTCCATGGGCTGGGATGCCCTCCACTCTGTCATGTCCTCTGGTTTTGAGTTTGGTTGTTGCTGCTCCTTTGCCACTCCTCTAGTATTACAGCATTCTGTCTCTGGATTGAGAAATTTCAATATGCAGGAATCACAGGGTCCAAAGGACTTGCTTCGCTCCTTGTTTTTCTTCTTTCATGATAATGACATACCCTGCCCTTCTTCTGAGATGGCTCTTTTTATGCTCCTGTTCTAAATGTTTATAATCTCAGTGAACTCTGTTAACAATCATTGTCTTTCTATCAGTATCTCTCCCCTCCTTCTCTTCCTCACACCCAGCCGGAAAAGAGTTGTTGAGTGGGAGTTACAAAGACTAAGGTTAGAAGAGTTATAATAAATAGTTCATTTCACTTCAGTTTGTGATGCCAGTGAAGATAAAAGTGTGATTTTCTGTTCTCATGGTTTTAGCAGCCCCATGTTCCAGACTTTATGCTTTGCATTTTATGAATCAGGGAACTGGCTAGTAATGCTGCTGGCTAATAAATAGTTCCCAGAACTGTGTTAAAAGAGGAAGTTCAACAAAGAGAAACTGATGAACAGATTTAAGATGGTTATTAGACAGCTGATGCATATTTTCTACTCAGAAAATATGATTCCTGTCATTTTAGATAATTTCTCCCATGTATTTTTCCATTTTTAGCCTTTGAGGTAATACATAATGTGCATTTTACCCTTTTTCTGCGTGTCTTCTTCCTTGGATGCTATTGCTCCACTTATTTCATTTCCATTAATCAGCTTTTGGCTCAGAAAACAATATAATTCAGTGTGGCTTTCAATACACAGTAGTTGATACCAGAGACCCTTTGTTTTTTGAGGGAAAACAACAAACCAAAGCAACTTTTTGTGAATTTAATGAAGGTTTATGTACCAGATCATCAGTTTTACATTGAATAAATCACATAGTTTGTTTCATTGCATTGATGGCAATCCTACTTCCTCACTTTGTTAGCTCTTTCCATTTCTTTTTGTTTTCATCCTTTTGGAATTTTGTCTATAGGTAAATGCTGCCCCCTCCCCTTTTTTTTTTTAAAGGTTTTTATTGTGTATTTAGTGAAAGTTTACAGGGCAGATCATCAGTTTTAAACATTTAACAAATCATACACTTTGTTTCATTACAATGATTGTAATTCCTTCCATGAACTGTCAGTTAACAGTATTTCTCTCTATTTACTTTTTTTAAAAACACTCAGGCATATATAATAATTCACACCAACAAAGGGCACATTTGCAATACCCTATACAGGAGGCATCCTGACCACCAGCTCTGAGTCCTTCTCTTCCCATGAATCTAGAGTCCTCAGTTGCTCCCTCTTTCCATGTCCCCATCTCTGCCTCCATCTCCGGTATTGCTGCTTCTCTGAATAAGGTCCCACATTCCGTTTGTGCTCTTCTCCCTTAATGGTTCTAGGATCCTTTGTTTCTGGACTGTAAGATTAATTACTCCCCCGTTTTTGTTACAAAACTTCTACCTTTTACAATTGTGACAGTCGCAATTAGTCATGATAACAATTACTCACTATTGAATCATAAGAATCTTATCTCCATCTCTTATCACCAGACCCATCTAGACAGTTGGGACTCTTTTCTCCCCACACACTATTAAACTAAACTCTCCCTTGAAACTTGTAAGCCAGTCACTTTGTGCATTTATCGCCCCTCTCTGGTAGTATAGTGGTTACGAATCGGGCTGCTAACTCAAGATTGGCAGTTTGAAACTACCAGCTGTTCCATGGGAGAAAGATGAGGCTTTCTGCTTCCGTGAAGATTTACAGCCTTGGAATCCCTGTGCAGGGTCATTATGAGTCGGAACCAACTCCACGGTAATTAACAACAACAGCAACTTCCATGAGTATAGGCCAAGTTCATCAAATTGTAGCAAGTTATCCTCATTTCTTTATTCCCCCCCCCAAAAAAATTTTTTTTTTTATTTTAATCTTCCTCTAGTTGAGTTCTGATTATCAAGCCATCGAGACTAGGTCAAATGGAATGCTGCACTTTTGAGCTCGAATGGCTCACTGTTCTATGGTGTATGTAACTCCTCACTAGTATTGTTTTCCATTCTACATACATATCTATTGCTTGGCTAGAAATTGAGTCATGCGTGAGTTCAGTTCCACATCTATAGAGTGATGAGGGACAGTCTCAGATTTCCACCCGTCTCAATTTGAGTAAGCCGGGGTTTTTTTGAGATTTCGAGTTTTAGTCCACATTTTCTTGCAGTCTGTCTAGGATGTGCTAATGTGTTCCCTGTCAGAGCAGTTAACCAAGTGACCTGACACTATCTAATTCTTCCCATCTGGCCTTGTGGGAACTGATGTTCTTGTGATCCATCAGTCCATTGGACTAATTGTTTTCAAGTGTCTGAAATTCTCTTCACTCTTCTTTCCTCCAGACAGGGAGAGACTGATAGTTGTACCTTAGATGACCAGTTACTATTCACCAAAGTAGGATGTAGAACACTGTATTTGTGAACTATATTATGCTAGTTGATCGTGGTGTCTTCCAAGACTATGGTCCTGTGCTCCCAGGTTTAACCGATCCATAGTATTTAGGGAATGTCTCACTATATAGCCACTTCAATGGCTTGTCTTTTGATTTTGAGTTATAACTATATGACGTGCAATATGTGGCATGAAACTGAAAATATTTTCTTGGTTTTCAATTTTGT
>NW_006408695.1:5044572-5046533 GCF_000296735.1 Chrysochloris asiatica | reverse complement strand
TTTGGCACCTCCATTGTGTTGACTATAAAGGGTGCCTAAGCGAGTGGACACCCCCCCACCCTCACCACTAGTGGATTCTTCTGCCTCACATGTGCACAGATACTCTCAACTCAAGAGCAGACCCTGAACCTTTTTTTTTTTTTTTTTAATATGGTAAAGGTCAGGACAGGGCTGTAGAGGGAAAGAGAGTTTAAAAACAAAACAGGCTTAAAATTAAATTAAAAGCCTGAGGTATTGCATAACCAACAGTGGCATCTTGAAATTTCTCAGATGCTTTGAAAGCAAGAAGCTGAAGGAAGGACATTAAAGTCATACTCATATTAGGCTACAGATTTTTTTTTTTCCCCTTCTCTCCCTCCTCTCCCTTTTCTGTGATTATAGACTAGTTTACAACCTAGTTTTGTTTTTATTCTTCTTTCTTCCTTTTTTTTTTTTTTGCTGATGCAATTTATACTACCCCTTCTACCTTTGGGTGACTCTTTCTCTCCCTATATTACACAAGAAGAGACAGCAACTGGTGCCATATAGTCAAGCTACAATCAAACACTATAAAACACCAAAATCCAGGCAAGAACCAATACCAATTGCCATATACCAGGGAAGCAGACAACACCTGTGGAAGTTACTCTGAGTTAAGCAATAAGAAGAGTAAAAAGGGAAGCCCACATCCTGATCACATTCTCTCTGGAAGCAATCAGAAAGCATAAAAAAATGCCATAACACATACTCAATTAAGTATTAAGGCCACAGATAAACACTAAACATGTCCAAGAAGCAAAAGCAGATGACCATATCAGCACATGTCTAGAAACAAGATAACATTTCTGAGACATATAACCTAGAGGTAGACATGGATTCCATTCTGAAAAGAGGGCAGGCCTTGGAAATGCCTGAGAAGGAATTCAGAAAAATGATTATATAAAATGTTTTAAAACACTTTACAATGGAGTTGAGAAAAATAAGGAAGAAGTCAGGAAAGTGCTACAAAGGTACAATCAAATAAGATACAACATCGGAAACAATTCAAAACCTACAGAAAGATGTCCAAATGATCAATAATAGAATATCAGAAATAGACAGTACTCTGAAAGGGCAAAGGAGTAGAATAGAAGAGATGGACGGCAGAACCAGTGAGCTGGAAGACAAATCTCTCAATACTACTAAGATAGAAGAGCAAACAGAAAAAAAAAGGATACAAAAATCTGAAGAAGGTCAAAGATTCATGTTGGACAACATGAAGAGGAATAACTTAAGAATTATCAGCATTCCAGAACAAGAAGAATCACACAAGTCCACAGAGGAAGTTGAAGAACTGCTGGAAGAAAATTTCTTTAACATCTTGAAAAGTGAAAAGATAAACAATTGAGAAGCTCAACCAACCCCAGGAAGGATAGACCCCAAAAGAAAATTGCCGTGACATATCATCATCAAGCTCTCCAAAATCAAAGATAAGAAGACACTCCTGAAAGCAGCTAGGGAAAACAGAAGTGTTACATACAAAGGCAAGCAAGTCAGATTAAGCTCAGATCTCTCAGCAGAAACCATGTAAGTAAAAAGGAAATATATAAATCCCTGAAAGAAAAAATCTGCCAACCAAGAATCCTTTTCCAGCAAAGCTATCAATCCTGTAATCAAAACATTCTAGGATTAACAGAAGCTAAGGGATTTTGCCAAACCCAACCCTGTGCTACAAAACATCCTAAAGGGAATTCTGTGGACTGAGAACCAACAAGAACAGACAACAACCAGAGAATGACATACGTGGCAGCACCTCCCAGAATTAAATCAACAGAAGGAAGACTCAAGAAAAGAACAAAACTATAAGAACAAACTCAGAGAATCTGGGCGGTCAGTCTATGATCAAAACAATTTTAATGTCAAAGAAGATAAACACATAGGAACAGAGACCCAGATGGTGAGAATGTCAGGTAGATGACAGGATAAAATAGACTGCACTAAAT
>NW_006408695.1:5038546-5039152 GCF_000296735.1 Chrysochloris asiatica | reverse complement strand
AAAAAAAAAAAAAAAAAAGATGAACCTGCATAGAGCTAATATCAAATTTCTAAATTTTTAAACATTTGCTTCTGGTTATTTATATTACATTGTTATAGAATGTTAGAAAGTAGGTTTTCAAATTTATACTGTTCCTTCTCATTGGTTCTGTATTATTAAAATGCCCACTATAGAAACTATAATTCCATATTATGATGAGTGAAATATGTTAGACACAAAAGAGCAATTACTATATGAACTCATTTAATGGGATATCTAGAATAGGCAAGCGCATATAAGCCAAAGTTTATTAGTGGTTACTTGAAGCTGAAGGGACACTGAGTTTCTGTTAAGGGTGATGAAAATTTTGGAAATTTATAATCATGATGATTATACAATATGGTAAATATAATTATACAATATGGTAAATATCATATCACCTAAAGTTTAAGTCATGTATTTTTTTTTAAAGTTGAAATGGCATTTGTTTATATATATATGTATACACATACACAGAGAGAGAGAGAGCTATGTGTGGTTTAAGCTCATCAACTGTTCCTTGCAAACCCTATACAGGTTCATTATGAGTGGGAACCAACTCAACAGCACTTAACAACAACAACAACA
>NW_006408695.1:5036591-5038326 GCF_000296735.1 Chrysochloris asiatica | reverse complement strand
TCTTCTACACCGGATCAGATATTTTAAAAATTCGTGGACAAAAGGTCATTTTTTTAATTATGTTTTCCATGAACTTTTTGAAGCTGCTCCATGTAGTTCTTCTGCTCCAAGGTAGATGAGGCCCTGGTTTGTAGAGACTATTCATTCTGTAATTGGCACTCATTTATTAGTTTGTTGTACTGTGGTGCTGTGATGCTGGAGACAATGCCTCTGGGACCCAGCAGGGTATTTAAAATGGTAGACAGGATTCAACGGAGCTTCCAAATTAAGACAAGTAAGGAAGGAGAGTTGTTGAACAACTTCTGAATTGTTAGCTACTGAAAATCATATTTATAGCAGCAGAACATTATCGCCACTCAGGTTAGAAGGCAACTCAAAATACAACTGGGGAAGCGCAACCTCCTCAAAGTAGAGTTGATCTTAATGACATGAATGGAGCAAAGCTTTCAGGACCTTCACTTGCTGACGGGGCACAACTCAAAATGAGAAGAAACAGCTGTAAACATTTTTTAATAATTAGAACCTGGAATCTAAGAAGTATGAATCTAGGAAAATTGGAAGTTGTCAAAAATGAAATGCTGTAATTGTCAGCAGGGGGGTGGGGGGGGCACAGAGGGTAAAACATTCAGCTGCTAAACAAAAGGTCTGTGGTTTGAACCCTCCAGCCACTTCGGGAGGTCAAGATGTGACCATCAGCTTCCATTCTAGAAAACCCCAGGCTTGGAAACTGTACCACAGTTCTACTCTTTGCTCTCAGGTCACTATAAGTTGGGTATTGGTGTTTTCACAGCAGCATTAACCATGTAATGTATCATAGATCACTTTTTGAAGGGAAAAAATATTCATACACACACACATGCATGCGTAATTTACCATTTAAAAATATTTATTGTATTAGAAATACATAAGGTAAAGTGATTCTCCAAGTGTGTACCTGAGGTTAACATCAGCTTCACCTTAGAACTTGTTAGAAATGTAATTTCTCTGGCCTTCTCAGACCTTCAGAATCAAAATGTGGCAAGCGGTTCCCTTTAATCTGTTATAACAAGGCCTCCACATGATTTATGTAGACTAAAGTCTGTGAACCCTTCATCTGGAATGATGTGTTTCAGACTGAATTCCTGACACCATTCCATGTGTTGTGAAGCACAGAAAGCTCCCAGCAGCTGATTTTTACTTTTAGTCAAAATACTTAATAAAAGCTATATGATGAATTGAATGGCAATGCCAATTTAAGTGCTTTTTTTTTTTTTTTTTTAACATCGTGGAAGTTAGTAATTAAGTTGCTAATGTTTATTGAATACTTAAATGTGAACAGCATTTGATAGATATGAGCTCATTTAACCCTTACAACAATTGCATGAGGAACTAAGGCCCAGAGAGTTCATAAATTGCTGAAGGTCACAAAGCTGGCAGTTGCTTTCAAAAACCAGGTTTCAAACCTGTATTGTCCCAAACCAAAAGATAAGCAAAAAAAGAAATGATTATGTGTCCTCACCATCATCCAAGATAGAATGATACTTACTTTTGTTATTTATAGAAATGTGTTGTTGTTTTTACATCTCCTTTCCTAATGTGACATACATACATATTTGTTGTTGTTGTTAAATGCCGTCGAGTCGGTTCCGACCCATAGCGACCATGAACAGGGTTTCTGAGGCTGTAAATTTTTGTGGGAGCAGAAAGCCTCATCTTTCTCCCACGGATCAGCTGGTAGTTTTGAACTGCTGACCTT
>NW_006408695.1:5029642-5036491 GCF_000296735.1 Chrysochloris asiatica | reverse complement strand
TATATATATATATATATATATATATATATATATATATTCTTAGACTATTATGCAAAGGTCTTTTGAAGTCCCCCTAATGAATGGTATGGCACTACAAGTTAATGCAAGGTCGGTGGTTCAGGCTCACCAGCCGCTCATCAGAAACCCTATGTAGGATTGGTGTTAGTCGGCAAGGACTCAAAAACGCATAACAACAACAAATGAATCACAGATGGATGCTCAAGCTTCAGGAAAGGGCTGACTACAATAGTCTCTAGGTGATCTATATGTGATCATTTCAAGGAGTGTCTTGGACTTTGGGAAGCATTTAAAAATCACTTGCTTAGTACATGTAAGGTCAAAACTTTCTTTATTTTACTCCTTTCTCACATATGTTACTGAGTAATCACATACAATTTTCTGGGCATTCTATGATGTGTCAATGTTACTGCTTGGCCATGAGACTTTGAGGGTGAATGAAGATTAATTAGGCCATGGTCATGCATATTTTGAGTGTGACACTGGGTGTTGGCTCTAATTCTAGGAGGTAAATTTCCTAGGGCAGAGACTGGTTCTTGATTTAATTAACTAGGCCATTACCCTTGATCCTTGTTTCAGTTAATAGCCTGAACTAGACCTCCCTTTTTAACAATGTTGATTTGATCATTAGGTTCCCGATGTTGTTTTTGTAACAGAAGGTTTAGTAGTTAGTCCTGTACTAAGAATCTTTCTGGTCCCTCCCACAAAACTCACCAAGTAAATTGTTAATATGTTAAGCATGTTTCTTCCTCCACACTTCACCTCGTTACCCCCTCCTTCATTAAGAATGATTGTGCTTTAAAAAAAAAAAAGAATTATGGTGCTTAATATTTTTCAGTCAGCAATGCAATGATCACTTCAGGTAAGGATCATATACGAGTATGTATATTAAATCCATTGAGTGAAGATACTTCAAGAGCAGGGAATTAGCAGAGTCTTACCTCACAGGTGATTTATTAATTAAAAAGGCATTTTCACAATGGGGAAATCTGGTGGATTCTACCTTATTCAAACTTAGCATCCCCAAACATAAGACAGACCAACATCCTATGCCTCCTGGTATAATGCAATGGGAGACATACACCACACATGTAATACTCTTACCCATATTATTCAATATCAATGTTGTATGGAAACTATCAGCCAAAGTTGGATTGCTAAACTTTTTTTTTTTTTTATAGGACCTGCTTATATTCTTAAAAACGCCCATATGTGTGTGATAATGATATTGAAGAAATTAAGATATCTTAGGTGATATAAGCTGAAGTATTTGGCAATGAAGTTCCTGCAACTTTCTTTCAAAGGGTTCATTTTGAATGTGTATACATAAAACATTAAGTGTGGCCTAATATTGGCAATTTGTAGGTAGTATTCATTCAACTTTAAAGGGGTGCTGATGTGGTATGGTAGGATAAGCAGTGAACTACAAGGTCAGTTTGAACTGAAAGACCGGTGGTTCAAACTTGTCAGCTGCTCCTTAGAAACCCTCTACAGGGTTGCTGTGAGTTGGATCTGACTTGACAACATTTATTTTACATAAAGAGCTTCAATATAAAGAATGCATAAGTAAATAATTAAATGCTCTTTCAGAACTCATTTTTAATTCATTGCTAGTAGTCTTTGTATACCCCCTTGGATTTAGTTAGTAGATAAGCAGTTTTTGGGCTAAAAAATGATATATTGAAAGTCAGACTCTTAGAAATGTCCTGCCTTCATTTTCTTTATGGAACCCTCGTAGCACTGTAGGATAGGCACTGGGCTGCTAACTGCAAGGTCGATAGTTCGAATCCAGCAGCCACTCCTTGGGAGAAACATGAGGCTTTCTGTCCCCACAAGGATTTATAGCCTCAGAAGCCATATACAGGCTCTCTGTGAATCAGTATCGACTTTTGATGGCATGGATTTGGTTTATTTTCCTCACACATTATACACTCTGGTTCTGTGCTTTTTCTTTTAATTCTATTCCCATGTACTTCCAATGGGAGGGTCATGCCCTGTCATTCTCCTGAGAGTGCTGAGAATTAGGATATTTCCAAATTATAATCAACCACATTAGGAATTGGTGTGGTCTTAACACATACATACTTGTTGAGTGAATGAAATATCTTATGGCATATTAATATTTTATGCATGATTCATTTATGTAGTTATTAGTAACTTGGTACCAAGTCGACAGCACATAACAGCATTAATAAAATGACTCTGCTACTGGTTTCACTGCACACCTCTTGTATCCCAGGTGCACCTTTCTCATCCCACAGTCTTGGACCTGCTTTTGAAACAGCAGCCAGTTATATGGCCTGGTAGCTCATTGACTCAACTGCAATACATTTCTCTCTCTCTTTTGTCATGAAACTTCTTGGTCATTACTTCTTGAGAAAAGGATGAAGGAGTTTCAATACCCATAGGGTACTCCTGAATCAATGGAGAATATGTTGCTGAATTATTCTTATTACAATGGCTGCTTCATGGAAGGTCATGGGGTATTTACTAATGGCATGAGGTAAAGAGTCAGGTGAATCTTCACTGTTAATTGGAACATGGGCAGGTTGTGTAAATATCAATGATTGTTGAAGCTATGTTGATAGGGAATTAAGAGAAGACCTATTGCTGAATACCTAGGATTCTGTTAGTTGGTTCCAGGACTGTAGTTTGAGGATAACACATAAGTTGTTAAGATTCACAAGATTGCCCCTGAACTTATAGGTACTGGGAGAGTAGATGAGAATGCTATGTGAAGGAAACCTAGTGGGATTTAGACAGAGCTTCAGTTATTGGAATAGAGACAAAAAGGAGATGTGTGATAGAGAGGCTTATTCTAATCTATAATGAGGATTGAAACTAGGAGCAAAGCTGTTATTATAGGGCCACTTGGCCAGAAAAGGGTCTTGGTGCAGAATCCCACTAGATTTTGTTAAGTTACATTCACCTAAGATGAGAAGATGGAAATAAGGAACAGTCTCTGTACAGAGGAGAACAAGAATAAAGAGGCTGTATACCAAATTAAGTCTTACATGCACAGGCTGGTTGCGCACCACAATTACTTGTTTCATTGTGTAGGTCAAGGTAATTCAATGACTTTTGAGTCTTTGTGGTTAGATATTGCAGTCATTTAGTGCATGGGCAGTTGCTCTTCTGCTACCGTGCAGTGGAGATGATGAAGACCTGATTAAGTTCTGTCTCTTTACTGATGGCCCAAGGGAATAATGAATGATGTTTCTCTTAATAAGAAGAATAATTAACAATAGTTATATTATTCGTAATAATTTATAGTTACTGGTTGACATAATTAATGTTATTTGTGAAACTCATCATAATTACAGCGTTTTATAGTTTACAAAGCAGTTTCTCATCCATTATCCTATCTTGAGTCTTGTAACAACATTCTGATTTAAGTAGAGTAGTTGGTGTTATCATTTTATTGATGAGGAAAGTATGGCCCAAGGAAGAATTTAACATGACAACTTCAACTTCGCTGTCCTTCCTAGTAACTTTTGATGTCTGTGAGTATATGGAAATACATTTATCAAATTCATGGTCATTATAATATTATATATCTGCAAATAAGAAAATTGAGTATAGGTGATTCTCAGTTGTCCATAACAATGACATATCCTACCTTTCCTTTTTGGTGTACCAGCCCATCACCCAAAATGTGAACATGAATAAAGTGATTTATTTTGTTTTGATAATATCACATAATAATTATTACTGGCCTATGGAATGAAAATGAGATCACCTCTGATAGAGGGATTATTTCCTTAAAATCATCTGTTCCTGTGGCAAAAATGCAATGGCTGTAGTGGATGTTACTGAGCTTGAGATTCAGACTCCGAAAAATTACCAGTTGTTCCTTCTTTGGCTCTGACGAGGGAACTGTGGACCATCTCCTATCTGTGCATAAGGCAAACTGTAGATCTAGACCGTGCACATACATATGCATGTAGGCACATAAGAGTCCTTTAGGGCCCCCTTTTATGCCATGTACTGAATATGTGCTGTCTCCTATTGTGTCTCTTGCTGTTTTTACCCAAAAGATGTTCATGTGGGAAAGAACACTGGCTGTACTGATGACATAATCTGTTATCATTTATTCATTTATTTACTGAAAAATATTTATGGACCACTTACTTATAGGTCAGGCCTTGAGCAAGGCACTGAAGCCACTGTGAAGAGAAAATCAAAGTTTCTGCTCTTGTGAAGCTTATATGTTCTATTTGGTTACACTAACAATAAAACAAACATATTGAATAATGGTATTTGGTGATAACTGTTAAGGAACAAAAGAAGGAAGGTAGAAACAGGGTGAGTAGTTAGAGACACAGAGAAGTCATAAAAATATCCAGAATAAGCAATTTATGAGAAGGCTATTAGCATTAATGTGATACAGATACTCCTACTTAAAGAGGGCTAGCCAACTGGATGCCAATTGTCTGTTGAGTGATTTGGCTAGACTCTAAAGAACTGGGCCACAGCTTCATAGACAGTTGATGCTATCTATGTACCTAGTATGGGTTAGGTCACTGTGGATTAAATCCTGCTGGCTAAATTCACACAAGACTGAATGGCACTCCAGATCCCACCCAGTAGGGTATATTTATGCAGAGATTTACATAATCCCCAGGTCTCTGGAAAGGTGGTTTGGTGAGCAACATACTAGGTGAAAAATATAAACCATAGTGATCTTAATTGACAGTGCTGGTCTGTTATCATTGAATAATTCACCATATTCACTATATAGATAAATTTGCTTAGAGGGGTGTAAGATTTAACCCTTCCCTGTCAGGGCACCTTATACTTTGCTGTTCCTGGAAATGATCTGGTATCTTGACTTTTTTTCTCTCTCTCTGTCTCTCTTTCTTTAAATACTTGCAGACTCTATCCTGACTTCTTATATATCTATAACTATCTATAACTTCTTCAGAGTTCAATAAAGTTGATAAGGCTATAGTATCTTCACATTATTTTATTCCTGTTGGATGTTACCGAAAATATTCTTTAGTTTCTTGTTGGAGTTTTAAGAGACACTCCCATCCCACTCAGACAATAATTATTGTAGTCTTAGGTGATCATCTTAACATGACCCTGTTTCCAAATTTAGGGCCACTTCATTTTATCTCTCTTTGCCCTCAACCCTGGGAAAACTCTTTGTTTGCTTGTTTTCTCCCAGCCTGTCTATTACTCTACAGTCCTGGTGTGGCACTTTAGGATAAACATTGGACTGCTAACCAGAAGTTTGGTGGTTCAAACCCACCAGCCACTTCTTGGAACCGATTTGACGACACATAACAGCAACATTCACTACTCTTAAGGATCCCTGGTGGCACTATGGGTAAGATGTTAGACTGTTAATTTCAAAGCCAGCCGTTCAGACACACCAACCACTTCTCAGGAGTGGAGGTTTACATGAAGGTCTGCAGTCTTCGAAACACTATTATAAAGGCTTGGAATCAACTCAGTAACTGAGTTTTTGGTGTTTTTGTTTTGTTTTGGATCCTCTACTCTTGTAGAGGATGTAAGTTTGGCAGGAGCGTACCTTAGGCTTTCCCCTTGCTGATTCTGAGCTCAGGCAGATAGATGCATGTGCTTTGAAAACATGAGAGAACCTAGAGGTACCCAAGCTCCTTATCAGTGATCACTACCACATGTCCTTTTAGCATGCTTGACCAGAGTCCTGAACAGTTTTATTTTTGTCCAGTTTTCAGGTGCATCAGCTGTGACTTGCTTCCTCCACCACATATTCTCATATTCAAGTTTCCTCCCAATACCCAAAAGCATAGTGTTCCTATCGAACCTTTTATAAGCTGAAATAGTGTAGCATGAAGAAACAATTCCATTCATTAATATGATAAAGATTTTTGAGCTTTCCCAGACCCAAATAGTAACCATTCAGGTAACATAAAAACCCCAAATAGCATGAAGATACTGAAAAAGAAGGAATGAAATGAATACACAACCCATATAAACTAGAAGGTAATATACGTACAGTATAGATACCATGGAAGAAACTTAGGAACACTACTCGTAGTGGTCTGGGTGTGCAAGGATTCTTGAAGGGCTAGTTGCAAAAAAAAGGCTGAAATCAAGTTGCGCTTTTCTCCTTTTGTTTGTGAAAGTTAAAATGCTCTTCAAATTTGTTAGCAATATCAGGTAACAAAGTAGGTCATTCACGATAGCAAAGTGGTATAAAGCAAACTTTTGAAAAGTCGGACTTATCGGTACATATATGTCCAATATCCATTGATCACCATATACATTGCTCATGTCTTTTAAGCATGATTCCTCTTCTTGGACTGCCTGTCTCCTTTCCTTGTCCCTTTCTTGTGTTTGTTTTTTTTTAATGTTTTATTGTGAATTATATGATAGTTTACATGAGAGAACTTTAGTCTTACATTCATTCCATCGTATATCATTTCATTGCCATGGTTCCAGTCCCCTCCATGCATCATCAACCAACCAAAGGGTATATCCCAGAAACCCACCCCCTACACTGCCCCTTCCTCCCCCCAGTTTTCAGCCCACAGTCCCTTTCCCTCTCTGGATCTAAGGTCCCCAGCCGCTTCATCACTCCATGTCATCATCTCTGTCTATATCTCAGGCATCTCTATTTCTCTGGGTAGGGTTCCGCTCTCGGTTCTTCTCCGTTGATGGTCCCAGGAACCTCCCCACCTAGACTGGAGAATTAATCACTCCCTTCCTTGTTTCAAAACATCTACCTTTGCATTTCCTATCCTCATAATCCGTCCTGATAGGCATTATTCACTACAGTTTCACGAGTTACCCATCTGTATTTCCTTTCATCAGCTCCGCCCAGACAGATTGAATAGTACC
>NW_006408695.1:5024237-5027662 GCF_000296735.1 Chrysochloris asiatica | reverse complement strand
TCTGTTCTCCCTTTCTTGTTTTAACTAAAATACTGTCATTCTATGCACTGGGTTCTGAACTCAAGGTACATGTGTTTCCACCCTGGTGGGCTCTATTCCTTGAGTGCAGAGATTGAAACATGCATTACCTTTTGCTCCTGTGTTCATTAGAGAAGCTTCTAAAATGTGACCTTAACGGTGGCCTTAGTGTGGCATTGTGGGTTAATGCACTGGAGTATAAGGTTGGTTTGAATCACAAAGTTGGCAGTTTAAGCTCATCAGCTTTGAGTCAGAACCGACTTGACGGCACTTACCAACAACAAAAACAATGGTAACTCTAGGGAAATCATAGCTACTTATGTTTTTTGTATGTGGTAAAAGAGACAATCCTACTCCAACCTACATCACACAGATTGAATGAAAGCTAAATGTGTGAACAAAATCACAGTATAACTTGAGAAAATTGAGATCCAACGGACACGGGAAATTCCCTTCTTTAAATATGTCTTTTGTTTCTAGCAGGGAAATCCTGGAGGCAAGACCCTTGAGGAGAGGCGCTCAAGCCTGGATGCTGAGATCGACTCCCTGACCAGTATCTTGGCTGACCTGGAGTGCAGCTCCCCTTACAAGTCTCGGCCTCCACAGGTAAGTGTTGACCTGTTGCCCATTAACACTCTCCATGTTTCCAGCCACACTCTACTCTCATCTGAAGGAACCAGCTTCTTTTTCTACCTCTGTAATTATTATTTGTTCTTCTCTGGGCCAGTGTTCTAAGTTGTCCTTTTATTAATACCAATATGTGCTAGTGTCTTAGGCTGGGTTCTCTAGAGAAGTAACACCAGTAAAAACTTATATATATAAAGAGAAGCTTATATCAAGGAATGACTTACACAGTTGTAGAAGTTGACAAGTCCCAAGTCAATTGGTCAGGTGTCAGTCTGGAGGCTTCTGAGTCACTTAGCTGTAGGGTTGATGAACCAGACTATAAGCAGGTAAGGACTCCCAGGTTCAGCAGGGAGAAGAGCAGTCCACTGGCTCAAATCCATGGAACTGGAGGTTGGTTGATGAGTCAGATGCAGACTCCAGACCCAACAGAAAAGCAACGAAGTTTTTCTCTAGTGTTCTATATATTGGAAGCAGGCTGCACTGCCTAGGAATACTTCCTTTCAGTTGATTAGCTGCTCCCATCAGATCTCATTATGGGAGATGATTTCATCATAACTGGAAACCATGGAGTATCATAGCCCAGTCAAGTTGACACAAAACCTGTGCTATCACATTTAACAGGTAGACACTACTTAAATTGATTTTACAGTATTTTATTTAAGGACAGAACATTTCACAAAAATGTCATGAAAAATATGAAGGGGCTTAGGGAAATTTCATGGGAGAATTCCATTATTTTTTAATTCCACATTTCCATGAATTTTTGGAAGTCTCATAAACCTTTTCTTACTCAATGACCTTATTTTTTCCTAGCTTTGCATATATAGGTACTTTATTATAAACGATTATAGTCCTATATACTTTGATTTACCATGGTTAAGTAAAATTAAGGTGAAGGGCTAAATATTTTGTAAGGAAAATCTTTACATGGGATATTGATTTTTTTTTTTCAGATTTTTATTGTTGTAATAACAAATGTTGCATGGTGCATACTTATGTGTATTTTCTTTAGATTAACTTCTTTGTCTCAGATTCCTAACAGTGGTATTTTTACATTAGGATGTATGACCATTTTAGTTTATCCTTTCAAAAGGTAGTAAATAATTCATACCAGTACCTTCAGTTTTCGAGTACTTGTGTGGCACTGTAGTAAAACTGTTGGAATGTTAACCAGAAGGTTGGTGGTTCAAACCTCCCAGCCAATTGCCTTGTGTTGGAACTGACTTGACAGCATTTAACAGGAATAACAACAACCTTTAACTGGATCAGTTTTATCTCAATCTCACCAGACTTTCATGATAATAATTAGTGTTTTGCATGTAAATGATGCCTTGTTATCAGTTTTTCTGTGTAGTTCTTGGCTTCCTTTGTTGTCATTGTTAAGTGCAGCCTAGTTAGTTTCAACTCCCAGCAACCCTGGATAGGGTTTCCAAAGAGCAGCTGGTGGGTTTGAACTGTCGATCTTGCAGTCCAAACCCATCTTGCGGTCCAGAGTATTCATTATCCTGTAGCACCACTCCAGGATTCCTTGTTTCCTTTAGAGCTTGACTGTTTTCTGTGTCTTAGTTTTTTTCTGCACTTAGCAAGATGATCTTCCTTTGCATGGTGATTATTCCCTGCCTGTCTGGCTTGTTGAGAGTATGAATGGCAAGATCTGCTTCAGGGCTTCCAAGTTCACGGAATATAGCCCGAACAACTGTAGACTCAATCCTTGGATGTACACTATGATTCTTCTATTGTTAATTGATTCTTGTGTGACTTAAGCTTGACTTAAGTGACAGTGAAATTGGTGCTCTGAGTCCTGCTCCATTTCTCCAGGCAGCTTCTATATTAACAATGGTTTATTTCACTAATTGAAAACAAGTCCTGCTTCTCTGCTGTCAGTCATCCCCACACTTATCTATGCATATGGCTGTAAATGCTTCCCTCTACCTCCCCACAGTACTCCCATTACTTTGTCTGGACATGTAATAGGACTGTCAGCTATGTAAGGCAAATAGTGGTCACTCTTGTTCCATGTCTAGAAAACATACTAGAGTTTAACTTTTCCTTAGCTATCTTTTTCCTTGGCTGTATAAGAACTCTCAATAGTAAAAATGTAATTCAATTCTATAATTATGAACTGAGTATATGTATATAACAAGCACTGTGCTTCTTAGAGAGAACTGGCAGGAGAAGGAAAATGGAAGCTTGAAAAGGAGAAAAATGGGATTCAGTTCCTATGTTTGGGGAACTCCTTATGTTATAAGGTGAACTATGGCAGATACTGTAGAATTACTGGGAAGGAAGTAATACGTTCTTTTGGAGGTGGCGGAATCTGAGATGGTTTATCTGAAGACTTGCAGTTTTAGTTGAAGTTGTTGTTGTTAGTTGCTGTCCAGTCAACTTGAACTCATGAGGCCTTCATATGTAACAGCAAAACATTGTCCACTCCTGTACCATCTTCAGAACCATGGGCATGTTTGACACCATTGTTTTGGCTGCTGTTTCAGTGCATCTCATTGAGCACTTCCCTCATTTTTGCTGACCTCTCTATTTTACCAAATATGATATTCTTTCCTAGCACTTGGTCCTTCCTGATGATTTGTCCAAAGCAAGTGAGCCTAAGTCTCACCATCTTTTTTAATGAGCTGAGGACCATTTTTGATTATTGTATGTCTTCTGACTTGCTTACTCATTTTTCTGGCAATTCACAGTATAGTCAGTGTTCTTCACCAATACCACAATTGGGATGTATCTTCTGTCTTTTTCATTGACCAATTTTTGCATGCATATGATGT
>NW_006408695.1:5017895-5023138 GCF_000296735.1 Chrysochloris asiatica | reverse complement strand
TCGAGCCATCGAGGCTAGGTCAAAAGGGTACTATATGCAATTTTGTGTGTTCTTGTGAGAATTTGATTTCTTGACTGTTGCTTTCAGGTGTGGGTAGTTATTTTGCTGGAGTTCTGAAAGTTTAACAGCTTAATCTATGGAGCGAGAAGGTCCTGGTTGTCTTCAGAAAACTATAAGACTGGTGGTCAAAGATGAGGCTATCAAGGATTCTAGTGACCTATAAGAATGAGAAGATATCCTACTACCAGCCTGTGGACAAATGTGAAAGACAGATTAAAATTCCAGCCTATCTTTTATAGATAATGGGGAACATTTGAAAGTTATCAAGCAGGAGAAAGTAAAAATTAATTCTGTAAAAGACATAAAGTGAAGAAGACCAACTTTAGAAAGATGGAAGGGGACATACCCAGGCTAGAGAAATTTTTACCCTTGAGACTACCTTACTTGATAGTTTCAGAACATTGTTCGATGTTATTTACATTTTCCATTTTCTTCCAAGTACGTACCTTGCTGTCTGGTTTCTCAGGACAGGAAGACCATACACTTTGCTACTGGCCTCAGCTGTAATCCGCACCCCCACCCCTAAATTCTTATACCCTAATATGTTCTGAGAAGATTCTGTTATGAGGTTTTGCTTAATATAGACTTCATTCTTTTAGGCTGTGTCTACACATGCCTCTTGTAAAGCATGGAATTTTAATGGGTTTATTCAGCAGCTGCATTTTTGTGTGAGCAATTTAACTGTTCACACAAACTCGTAACCACTAATATTTGGACAATACTTTAGTGGTTGTAAGGTACTTTCACATATATTCTCACATATATACAACTCTGACAAATAAATGATGTACTTATATTGTTGTTGAGGAAAGCAAGACTTAACAGATAAGTGACTGGTCCTAGGCCATCTGACTACTATGTGAATACAACTAGACCTTAAATGGTTGATTGTTAAATTGCAGAATGAGACTTGAAGATGCTGGGATGTTTTGTTTTCTTCAGTGTTGTTGTTTTTTTGTTGTTGTTGTTGTTGTTGTTTTTAAACCAATGACAAAGCATATTTACTCAATCATTTGAGTGGCAGTGTCCTTAGAGTATGATTTTCCCATAAACAGAAAAGCATCAGAAGATTTAGACATTTATTTGAGAACTTTTACATACAGGAGGTCTAGAATTAGGGTTATTCTTTCTGTGTGCCTCTTCTATAAGAATAAAAGGAGGACTCATTTTAACTTGAAAAAATATTTTAATTGTTCCACTTTATATAAAAGCTAGAGGTAACGGGAAGATACAGATTATACTCCTGAATTATCTTCATGCTGCTAGAACTGAATCAAATGTGCTAGTATTTACTGGTTGGCATAAGTCTACACTGTGAAAATAATAATTGCACACTTAAAATACAAAAATATGTGCTAAGAGAGGGTGATGTCTGCAGTAGACTATCATTTTGTAATTAAAAGGTACTTGAGAAGTCCTAGAAATGTAGACTGGTAATGTCCAACTTTGATGTGTTCATTTTTGAGCCAAAGTAAGTTTCAAAACCTGTTGAGTCACCTGACTACTGGTAGGCTACTAGGTCTATGATCTCTCATTATTCACATGTGCTGTGTACTTTCCTTGATCTACCTCTGAATCATCTTTGTAAAGCTGTTTTGACTCATGGCTTTTGGGGAAAATGACCATACATGTCAAATCTTTGTACAGTAAGAGTTCCAGAGGAGCTCCCTTCATATAACAAGAGACTGTTGTTGTTGTTAATACCAATGCCTCTTGTTCTAGAGAATGTCCTAGTCTTAACATCAGAGACAAATACAGAAACCATTTAAAGGGACCTGAAAGAAGGGCTTCAATGTACTAATTTAAGTCACCAGTGATTCACCAGGTGTTGAAATTGTTTGGAGATTAAAAAATAGAGATATCACTATTGTAACTTATACCTTTTAAATGAAGTATCAGGGAGGGCTGTGTAAAGATGGTAGTGTTTGAATTCACTTGGAACCTATGCTTGTGTGTTTCTAATGAGATTCAGGGTGCATCAATAACAGGAATTAGAAGGTCTAGGAATGTTGAAAATTAATGCTTTATTTGAAGAATAGAATAGTCTACTTGCAGTATAGGAAAGCTATGGCATTTGGGGTTAATGCGCCAGACTGCCAAGCTGTTTGAGCTGCAAGGTTGGTGGTTCAAGCTTACCAGCACTCCTCGGAAACCCTACACAGGGTCTGTAAATCTTTATGGGAGCAGAAAGCCTCATCTTTCCCCCATGGAACAGCTGGTAATTTCGAACTGATGACCTTAAGGTTCACAGCCTGATTCGTAACCACTATGCTACC
This sequence comes from Chrysochloris asiatica, assembly GCF_000296735.1. NCBI lineage: Eukaryota > Metazoa > Chordata > Mammalia > Afrosoricida > Chrysochloridae > Chrysochloris > Chrysochloris asiatica. The sequence goes on along the minus strand of NW_006408695.1, from coordinate 5,020,802 downwards.
AGAGCTCCTCAACTCTTACTAGGTAGAAGAAAAATTGGTGCTTAGAGAAGGAAAGAGCATTGCCAAAGAACATACAATTAGAGATAGATTGAATGATTCTCTTTTATTTTCTCCAAAACCAAGCCATAATGATTCCTTGTGGATGCTAACAGCAACCAAAGAACAATTTCCCTTTCATCTCAGTTTATACTCAAAATGTCATTTTATGGCACTTTGTAATGTGTATCTCTGCAATATTACAGAGGAATGTTGTTACTCAGTGCCATCGAGTGGGTTCCGACTCACAGCAACGCTGTATAGGGCTTCCAAGGAGCAGTTGGAGGGTTTGAAACCACTGACCTCATGGCTAGCAGTCAAATGCTTATCCTACAGCACCAGTCCAGAACTCCATTTACAAAGGATTAGACAAATGAAGAACATATCTCATAGGTACACAGGAAATAAAGGGTACTCGTGGTGTGGCGTTGTGAGTTAATGCGCCAGACTGTAAAGCCATTTGAACTGCAAGGTCGTTAGTTCACGCTCACCAGCTGCTCCTCGGAAACCCGATACAGGGTTGCTTTGGGTCGGAACCGACTTGACGGCACTTAAACAACAACAAATTGTAGTCTTAGGATTCTGGTGTGGCACTGTGGGTTAATGCACTGGACTGCAAATCTGAACCACAAGGTCAGCAATTCAAGCTCCCCAGATGCTCCTCGGAAATCCTATACAGGGTTGCTGTGGGTCAGAAGTGACCTATGGCACTTAACAACAACAACATTGTAACCTTGGGTTAGTCTACATCGGGACCCCACCCATGGGGCATCATTTGTTAATACGTTTGTGGTGTCCTGATTCTTTGGAAGAGCTACAGAGCCAGACAAATTGAAATTCTGTGTATCTTTTGGGGAAAAATAAGCAATCAATTCTAGACTAAGGATTTATCTTTTCTAGGCAGGGCCAGCACTAAGATGCTGATCTTCTAATTCCTAGTCAAGACTGCCTTTTCATCCCCGTTGAGAGCTTGAAAGATTGAAGCTAGTACCTAAATGATTTGGAAGACCTTTCTGTTATTTTTACATTAATGTTTCAGGGTAACTGGAGATTTACATTAGATTTTTTAATTAAGTTAATTTTGAACAGATCAAATAGAATTTTGCTGTAGTCATTTAGGCTGGCATGAAAAACTTGGAGAGATTTTGGGGATAAGAATAGGATTGGTTGTAGTTTGATCATCTAGACTCCACGTTTGCCAGAAAAATCATCATCTTCTCACCACCCGATGGACACTTTTCTAGATAGAACGCCATCTGCATGAATTTGGCCACATCACAAGTCTCTGCATCCTTTTCTTTATTTCTAAAACAGGCATCGTAACTACCATGTATTCCTTTTGCTCAGAGATACAATATTGCTTTGGGGCTATAGTAAATAAAATGCTACCTCAAAACAGCAATCCACTCAATCATTCTAGCTTCACTTTGAAATGGTTAGCTGTATGGTGGTGGTGGTGGTGGTTGTCATGTGCCATGGAGTCGGTTCCGACTCACAGCGACCCTGTACAGGGTTTCCGAGGCTGTAAATCTTTACAGGAGCCGAAAGCCTCATCTTTCTCCCATGGAATAGCTGGTAGTTTCGAACTGCTGACCCTGAGGTTAGTAGCCCGATTTGTAACCACTATGCTACCAGAGCTCCTTATGGTGATGGTGGTGCTTGTTAAATGCCGTTGAGTCAGGTCTGACAGATCACAACCTTGTAAATGATTTCACAGGGGTGCCTGGTGAGTTTGAACTGCCGATGTTGCAATTCAAATGGACCTTGCAGTCCAGTGAATTATTCTGCATGCTTTAAAGCTGCGCTTCACTTCTATGAAGGTTTTTTTTTTTTTTGCTCATATCCTTTCTAACTGTTGATTGTCCTACAAATGATATACTTAACTTCTTCATTTAAAACATTTGAAAATTATTGTAACTTCTTAGACTGTTTGGAAACTTAGTGATGAAATGCTGTTTGGTTGTGGACAAGTTTTTAAATTACACTTCCTGTTCTCCCAGGGTAAGTCCCATTCCGGGAGCAATTAATAATGTTTTAAAACAATATGAGAAATTATGGTGAAATGGCTAAATGCTCAGTTGGTGACCATAGTGTTGATGTCCAAATTCACCAGCCACTTTTCAGGAGAAAAATGTGGCATGCAGCTTCCATAAAAATGTATGCCTTTGGAAACCTTGTGGCGCTGTTGTTCTCTGTCTGGTAGTCGATTTGAGTTCAAATTGACTGAAAGGCAGTGAGTGAGGTTGGTGTGTTGTGTGGAAGGCGCCTTATTAGGAATTCATGTAGCCAAAGGGATTGGATACCATGTATCCTGGGTGTAGTCTTCAGGTGCCATGAAATTTCTGTTCTGGAGGGTTCTGTGTTCTGGCTTGCAAAATCTTGATTGACTGCAAGAGAGGTTAATTAGTAATTAAATTTTTAATATTTCATATTATCCAGGACAACCCAAACTTGTAAGGCTACTTGGAGATTAAAGCTGCAACATGTTAATATTGTATGATGAAACAAAGACTATCCCTACAGACTGGGAATGTTGTTGGTTCATTCTTGCTTTTTAGGAATTGAGACAGGAAATGTGTGTGTCTCTGTTGGAAAAGATGTTAAGTGTGGACGCTGTCCACTTACAATTTAGATGGGTACCATGCTTTGCTGAGGGAATGCAGTTGTCTAAAAAATCCCCATTTTCTGCCTACTATGAGATTTCTTTGAGACCAGCACTATAATTGAAGCACTGTGGAAACATCATTTATAGGAGTGGCTTCAAAAAATTTGTGGAAAATTCCATTATGTTTCAAATCCATTTTCCATGAACATTTTGAGGTTACCTTGTAAAGTAGTAAATGGAGTGTGGTTTTATATGTATATGTGTGT
>NW_006408695.1:5013950-5017795 GCF_000296735.1 Chrysochloris asiatica | reverse complement strand
AGAGACACAGACACATATACACACACACACACAAGAGATGTAATTTTTGCCTTGCCCATATATAGAGGGTCTGAGTTATTTTGAATTCGTCTGTACCTGCCAGGAAGCTTTAGCAGTTAAATCATAATGAGTTGGGGGTGGAGAAGTGGTTAGCTGACTCAGAGTTGCATGGTATGAGTCTCCTGATGGGCAGTTAATTTTTAGATTGTATATAATTGTATCTCAATAATGTTTCTACCTCCTCCTCCTTTTAAAAAAGATGTTGTTTGTGTCAGATGTGACGAACATAATCAAAGTTAGCTTTTAGTCTGTGTTTTGAAAGCCATGAAAATAGACATTTTTCAGACTGGAAATGTAGGCAGGCTGGAAATCTACCTTGAATCGCACCTCTACTGAACTCTTGCACAAAAATATCCATTTTGCCTGACCAAGTGTAAGATTCTGCTCCCAGCCTGTGTTCATTCTTAGCAGTGGAAGATGCTGAGCAGGAGGTTGCTGACAAGCACCGTGATGAAGAAATCATCTCAACTGCAGCCTGGATGGTCTTCACTTCGCCCTGATCACAGTCTTGCATGGAAGCCTTTAGCTATGATTTGTTTGTGAGATCTTGATAAGTCTTTGACTCAGAGATGATCGTATTAAACTGCACTGAATCACTCAATTCAGGCAGTAGTTTGAAAAGAAACATACAAAGTTACCTGTTGTGTTTCTCCATTTTAGAACATCACATTGTAAATAATAGTCCTATAGCCACACAGAAACACACACACATCATTTTTATGAAATTAAAGAATGTTCTTGTCAGGATTGGTTTCCCTGTTTCTCTCTTGCTCTCCCATGTGTAAAGACTCATTTAGTAGTCATGTTGGTCTGGAATCCTATGATCCTCCTTCCTTTTTTTTTTTTTTTTCCCTTGTTCTAATTTAAAGGCAAATAACAAAAAGACCACAATAAATTCAGCAATATTATTTATGATGACTAGACTTTACCATGGCCTTTTCAGATGAAAAGTCTCATATTCATTCTTTTGTCTTTGTTGATGACCATTTCCTTTATATGCTTTATAGCCAAACTCAAGTATAAAGATGCTAACGATGGTCTCTCTAGACAGAAGATTGAAAGTGGTTAATGACCCAAACTCCATGTCACCATTTGACATGGTGAGTAACTGGTCTGCTCCCTTCAGCCCCCACCTCACTCTCTCTCTCATTTTCTCTCTCTCTCTGTCACGCACACACACTGACATACACACACACACACACACACTCACTGGAATCTTAACTGCTCTGGCTATTTTCACACTATGGAGCAAGTATCAGGAAGTCATACATTGTGAACATGTTCCTTACAAACATGAAATTTTTGTTTGTAGTGTTTACAATTCCCTGTAAAAGTACAGACTTTAACTATATTGAAGCAACAAACACAAACAAGAGACATACAGGAATGAGTCAAAAAATGTTGTTACTTAGACCAACATTTAGAAGTTGATGATTAGAATAATCATGGAGCTGGATGATTATTCTTGAGTTGTCTGAATTATTGCTTTTATGTTAAAAATGTTTATAAATTTTGTCTCTAACACCTCATCCTATTCTCAGAAAGGAGCTCTGGTAGTGTAGTGGTTACAAATCGGCTGCTAATCTTGAGGTCAGCAGTTTGAAACTATCAGCCATTCCGCGGGAGAAAGATTAGGCTTTCTGCCACTAAGGATTAACAACCTTGGGAAACCCTATACAGAGTTGCTATGAGTCAGAACCAACACCATGGCACACCACCATCACCACCACCACCAGTCTCAGAAGCAATTTATCTAACTATGTAAGTGGAGGTCATCCATAACTTATTTCTCAAAACAGTGTACTCTCTTCCTTTGGGCCTTTGCACAGGCTCTTTGATTATTTCACTGATTTCTAAAACAGGGCCTCTAATGCCACAGCCAGAGCAATAACCATTCTTGTCTTCCCTAATGTGTGAACCTTCAGCTTCTGTTTGTGTAGATGATAAGGATATCCTTCTGATATGAACAGGTTTACTTAAAACCAAAATCATGACTCCTAGATTATGAACTTGTTAACAATTTTAATAAGATGAACATTGTCTGGTGTGCATTATAGGATAAGCACTGGAATGCAAGGTTGGAGGTTCAAATTCACCAGCTACTCTTTAGAAACCCTATACTGGGTTGCTGAGTCAAAATTCACTTGAGGGCACTTCCCAACAACAACAGGCTTACCTGCTGAGAAACTAAAGCAGGTAAACCTATAGTTTGCATTCCTGTCCATTGGAACTACTTGGTGATTTTTAAAAGATAGATTGTTGGTCTCCGTCCTGAGTCTCTGATTCGGGAAGTCTGGAATAGAGCTGAAATGTGTATTTCTACATTTCCAGGTTCCCTAATGATACTGATATGGGGGCACACTCTCAGAACCCTTCAAAGCATCTTATCAATAACATGTTTTGTAAGCAACATTCGCTTTCTTCTTTCTGTGAGCCATGTAGCTGTAGATACTCAAGTTTGGTCTCGTGTCATTAACAGGGCTTGACTGTAAAGCTTTAGTGGGCCTTACATATCATTTACTGCAATGTCCTGATTTTCTTTTAGAGGACACACTAACCCCGAGAAGTCTGTCCCAGGTTACATAGTAAATTAACAGATTTTGGAAAGTGGCTTATTTTTATTTTTAATTGGATATGATTTGCATTTGCAATTCTTGACTAGAAATTTGTATTTAGAAAAAATTAAATTCCATTTCTAGCTCTGCCAAGATTGTGTAAATTTGAACTGTTTTATCTCTGTGAACTTCATATTTCTTACTCATGATGTTAATACATGCTCTGCCATACTTATATATGTATGTATTATAGTCCTGATGTGACACTGTGGGTTAATGCACTGAACTGCAAGATAAGTTTGAACTGCAAGGTTGATGGTTTAAGCTCACCAGCTACTCCTCAGAAACGCTTCACAGGGTCACTATGAGTCAGAACAAACTTGGCATCACTTAACAATGACAACATATATGTATGTGTTGACATATATATACATACATATATAGTGTGCATGTGCAAGAAGACGTGCGTTTTGCATTTACGTTATACATGATGAAAGGATCTCTGGTAGCATAGTGGTTACAAGTTGGGCTACTAATCTCAAGATCAGCAGTTCGAAACTACCAGTCATTCCACAGGAGAAAGATGAGGCTTTCTGCTTCCGTAATGATTTACAGTCTTGGAAACCCTATACAAGGTTGCTTTGAGTGGGAACCGACTCCATGGCACACCACCACCATACATGATGAAGCTTTATAAAAATATTAGTTTTCCTGCTTTTCAGATGCATTATCATGTTAAATATAGTATATTTTATGATAGGCACATCCTTACCTAGTCAACTAGGGTATATATTGACTTTTTCAATTTTTTAAGTTTTTTGTTGTGGATTGAGTGAAAGTTTACAGGTCAGATCATCAGTTTTACATTCAACAAATCATACACCTTATTTCATTACAATGATTATAATCCCCTCCATGCACCATCAGTTAACAGTATTTCTCTCTATTCACTTTAGCTTTTTTTAAAAAAACAAAACAAAACCCAACACTTAGGCATATATAATCATTTACACCTCTAAAGGGCACATTCTGCAAGTCAACCTCCTGGCCACTAGCTCTTAGTCCCTCTTTTCCCATAAATCTAGAGTTCTCAGCTGTTCCGTCTCTCCATGTCCCCATCTCTGCCTCCATCTCTGGTGTACCTGTTTCTCTGGATAAGGTCCCACATTCTGCTTGTGCTCTTTTCTCTTGATGGCCCTAGGGGCCTCCGTTTCTGGACTGTAAGACTAA
>NW_006408695.1:5010561-5012200 GCF_000296735.1 Chrysochloris asiatica | reverse complement strand
TTTTTTTTTTCTTTCTAGGTTTTCTATATGTCTCCCCATTACCTTGTTGGCTGCATGATTTCTATTGAGAGAGCCAAGCTTAATCTGTTTTGTTTGCCTTTGTATGTTACACTTCTCTTTTCCCTAGCTGCTTTCAGGATTCTGTACTTATATTTGATAATGGATTGCTTGATTATTATATGTCTTGGTGATTGTTTTTTAGGGTCTATCCTTCCTGGAGTTCGTTGAGCTTCTTGAATGCTTGTTTTTTCACTTTTCAGGATGTTAGGGAAGTTTTCTTTCAGAAGCTTGTCAGATATCTCCTCTATGGACTTGTGTGATTCTTCCTGTTCTGGGATGCCAATAATTCTTAAGTTATTCCTCTTCATGTTGTCCAACATGAATCTTAGGCCTTCTTCAGATTTTTTTATCCTTTTTTCTGCTAGATCTTCTGTAGTAGAGCGATTGCTCTTCATAGTAGTGTTGAGAGATTTATCTCCTAGCTCACTAGTTCCGGCTTCTATCTCTTCAGTTCTACTCCTTTTCCCTTTCAGTGTATTGTCCATTTCTGATATTCTATTATTAATCGTTTGGACCTCTTTCTGTAGGTTTTGAATTATTTCCAATGCTGTCTCTATCTTATTTGATTGTTCCTGTAGCACTTTCCTGATTTCTTCCTTATTTTTCTCTACTCCATTTCGTAGAGTGTTTTGATACATTTTATAATCATTTTTCTGAATTCCTTCTCAGGCATTTCCAAAGCCTGCCTATCTTTCAGTATGGAGTGTAGGCCTACTTCCAGCTCATTTGCCTCAATCAGTTTATCTCGTTTCTGGCTATGTGCTGATATGGTCATCTGCTTCTGCTTCTTGGCATGTTCAATAGTTAACTGTGAGAGCCCACGGAGGCTGTTGGGAGACGGGCACCTGCAGGGGCTGCTGGGAACTGGGGGCTCGGTTGCCACGTTGCTGTTTTGCCCTAGCTGTGGGAACAAGCTGATACTGGAAGGGGGGCAACATTGCCACCACTTCACTTGCAACACCTGTCCCTATGTACACAATACTGCCCGCAAGGTAACAAATTGGAAGTATCCCAAACATAAGGATGTGGATGACGTGCTTAGAGGAGCTGCTGCCTGGGAGAATGTTGACTCTACTGCAGAGCCATGTCCCAAAAGTGAGCATCCACGTGTCGACTTCATGCAGTGTCAGACACGCTCTGCGGATCAGCCAATGACCACCTTCTACAAGTGTTGTAATGCCCAGTGTGGACACCACTGGAGGGATTAGGGGCCACGTTGGCCCAGCAGCATACACACCTTGTTCTGTACAACCTGGCAGAACCCAGTAGGACTGTGTCCTGTGTTCTGAGGGCTGTGGTCCTTAAATGATGTGACAGAAAGCCAACCCTTTGGGGCAAAGAGACCAGAAGTATGGTCATGCAGTCCATTTGCCAGTTGGAGCGGACAACTTCATTTATGTCCTTGGAGTTTTGTACCTGAGGAGGAACTTCCTTTAACTATATCTGCCCTGTTTAAGGTCCAGATTGCTTATCTTTACATGTTTTGAGCAATTGACATTCCTACATCTTCTCATGCTCTTCAATATTTACATAAATAATAAAGTAAGAAGTATTCACTTATTACATTGTATTTATATAA
>NW_006408695.1:5007451-5009046 GCF_000296735.1 Chrysochloris asiatica | reverse complement strand
TTGTCACTATTCCTGAAATTCACGTTTTATTGGCATTTGGAATTGGAAAGACCCGAAGGGGAGCCAAAGGAAATCTATTCCTGTCTCATCTCTGCTATTAACTGGTTTTGTGGCCTTAAGTCAGTCAATTCACTTCTTTGTAAGCCTCAGATCCCCATTTGTGAATGACACTAGTTCTGTCTTACACTTTGTATCCTTGTCATCGGTAATATTGAGGCATCATTTTGACAGTGACTCGCCTCTTGCTGAGGGACTCTAAAAAGCGTATCCATGTTGACCTGGATCTGTTCCAGTAGATGTTTTCCCTTTCGTGCCTTTGACCTGACAACTAATGGCATTTTAGACATTTTTCAGTGCCTTGTCTTCCGGACGGGTCAGTTTCTAGTAGGACCTCCCTGAGTTTGTTAGGGTTTATGTTTCATTTTGGGTGACAGGAAGCTGAGAAAACTGTGTCCTGTCTTAGATTCCCTGGGCTAATGATGCTGGAGTGGGAGGAAGGGTGAAGAAGAAGCTTTGATGTTTTTAGTGAGCTTTTCCCTTCAGTGATCTCCCTTATTAATGCATAGGTAAATGCATTAATTATCAGTTGCTATACAACAAATAAAGGAACTCTGGTAGAGTGTGGCTGTTGTTGGTGGGTGCCATTGAGTCGATACCAACTCATAGCAACCCTATATACAACAGAACGAAACACTGCCCAGTGCTGGGCTAACCTCACAAGTGTTGCCACGCTTGAGCCCATTGATGCTGCCACTTTGCCAATCCATCTCGCTGGGGTCTTCCTCTTTTTTCTCTGAACCTCCACCTTTCCAAACATGATACCCTTCTCCTACGACTGGTCACTCCTGACAGTATGTCCGAAGTACGAGAGACGAAGTTTGGCTATCCTGGCCTCTAAGGAGCACTGTGGCTGCACTTCTTCCAACACAGATCTGTAGGTTCTTTTAGCAGCCCGTGACATATTCTCCTCCAACACCATAACTCCAAAGCATTAATTCTTCTACAGCCTTCTTATTCACTGTACAGCTTTTGCATGAATTTGAGGTTATTGAAAATACCATGGCTTGGTTCAGGTGTATCTTAGTCCACAAGCTGACATCTTTGCTCTCCAACACTTTAAAAAGATCTCATGCAGCAGATCTGCCTAATGCAGTAGGTCATTTGATTTCTTGATTGCTGCTTCTGTGTTGGTAGTTGATCCAAGAAGAATGAAGTCCTCAAATTTTTCTCCATTGTTGATAAAATGTTGTTTCTTGGTCCAGTGGTAAGGAATTTTGTTTTCTTTACATTGAGATGCAATCAGTAGGAAAGGTTGTGGTCTTTGATCTTCATCAGTAAAAACTTTAAGTCTTCTTTACTTTCAACAAGCAAAGTTATATCATCCTCATATTACAGTCTGTTAATGAATCTTCCTCCAATCCTGATGCCACGTTTTTCTTCATATAATCCAACTTTTCAGATTATTTGCTCAGCATACAGGTTGAATAAGTATGGTAAAAGAATACATCCCTGTCACACACATTAATTAACATCTTAATTTTAAACCATTCAGTGTTCCCATGTTCTTTCTGTTCGAACAACTCCTTTTTGGTCCA
>NW_006408695.1:4960215-5006301 GCF_000296735.1 Chrysochloris asiatica | reverse complement strand
TTGCTGGTCTGTTCCACATTATGCCCATGGCCTAGTTTTGACTGATGATATGGAGCTTTTCTTGGTAGTGTAGTGGATTACAATTGGACTGTTAACTTCAAATTCAGCAGTTTGAAACTATCAGCCACTGAACAGGAGAAAGATGAGACTTTCTACTTTGTAAGGATTTATAGCCTCAGATACTCTACATAGGGAATCTGTGAGTTGAAACCAGCTCTATAGCATGCCACCATCACCATACCTCAAATTGCTTCAAAATTTAGCAGTTTGAAATAACATGTATTTATCATCTCCTAATTTCTGGAGGTCAAGTTGCTCTGGTAGCGTAGTGGGTACAAATTGGGCTGCAAACTGCAAGCTCAGCAATTAGAAATTACTCTCTGTTCCACAGGAGAAAGATGAGGCTTTCTGCTCCCATAAAGATTTACAGCCTCTATGAGTTGGAACCGACTCCGTGACATATAACTAACCAGCCAACCAATTTCTGGAGGTCAGGAATCTGAGCATGTTTTGCCTAATTGGTGTGGTGTTTTGGAATAAGCACTGGACTTCAAGGTTAGTTTGAACTGTAAGGTTGGGCGTTCCAACTCTCCAAGGGCTCCTGAGAAACCTAATTAGTCGGAACTGACCCAACAACACTTAACAACAACAATAATTTCTGAATGTCAGGAATCTGGGTATGGTTTAGTTGGGTATTCTGTTTCATATTCTCACATGGTCAAGTTATCAACAATTTGAGTCTCTAATCTCCTCCAAAGTCTCAGTGTGGGGGATATTCCACTTCCAAGTTCAAATGGTTGTTAACTGAGTTGTTGGCTCTTGGTCTGAGGGGTTCAGTTCCATCCTGTCTTGGTGTTGGGTTAAGATTGCTGTCACTCCCTTTCTATGCCAGTCTCTCCATCATGACTGCTTAGTATAATCTAAGCATGCACACTGAGAAGGCAATAGGCAGTGTCCACTTGCAAATCAGAAGTCAGAATTGTTTGTAACCTAATCAGAGAAGCAACAGAACATTCACTTTGGCCACTTTCTATTCAATAAAATTACTTACATTCAACCCAAACTCAGTGGGACGGAATTATTCAAAGATATGACTGTTAGGAACTGTGGGGCTAATTAGGAGTCACCTTAGAATATACCTACCACAGGATAAAAGGGAGGTTTGAATAAATGTCCATGAGGATTCAGCACAAGCACAAGTTTTCTTGTGAAGTTGAGTGGATATACTAATCTAGGCATGGAGTTGGCAGGTGAGATGCTGTAAAATTCTAATCTAGGAGCAGTAATAGGTAATAAAAATTGTTTAAAAATGTGGGGAATGTCAAGTTTGAAAATGTTAGAGTTGGAGGGATTGTAGTGGTCTTTGATCAAATTGCTCCTATTCCCAAAGAGACTAAGGCTTGTATAAGGCCTTGGTCAGGCCAAAGATACTAAAGCCAATCCAAGAATAAAACCCAAACTCTGAAATTACTTAGTCCAGCTTGTGAACTAAACATAATGGAAATAGCTCTAAATTAGAATAAAAAGATCTGGATTTGTGACTTTCTATTTGTCTCCAAGTAGCTTTGTGGTCTTGATTAAATTACTTGACGTATGGTTATTTTATGTCTGACAAGGACAGTAGCCATTATCTTTGATAGTTCTTTATAAACTGTACTATATTTTATTATTTTTTGGGAAAACTTGTATTTTTGAGGTGAATTGATGCAGTGACCTAAACAGTGGCATCAAACATGGTTCTGTTATTTATAAGGCTTCCATGAGTTAGAGTTGACTTGATGGCAATGAGTAACAAGTACAACATTTCTAGGGAAAACAAGTAATGTCTTTTGTCCCAGGATGTGTACGATACTGGGACAAAAGTGCAGGATTTACTATACTGAGAATGACAAATTGAAGAGGAATGCTATCACATTTACCATCAAAAAAGAGAACATAGCAAGATCTGGCTTGAAGTACAACTGGATCTGTGATAAGATAATACCTGTATGTCCATAAGGGTGTCCTGGTGTGGCACTGATATGCAGGTTTGTAAAGTTGATTTAAAATGCTAAGTCGGTTGTTCAATCTCACCAGCTGCTCCTTGGAAACTCTATACAGTGTTGCTATGTATTGGAATCCACTTGACAGCACTTAACAACAACAACAACAACAATAAGGAAGACCAGTTTATACCAAATTTACACACCAAACACTAAAGCTAGTGATAAAATTGAAGAAGTCTACTAATTTCATCTGTCTGAAATTGACAAAATATGCAATCAGGACTTATTGGTAATTACAATTTGAATGGAAATGTTGGAAACAATGTGGTAGGATCAATAGTTGGATAATATCACCTTGGTGATAGAAATGATGCTGGAGATAGCATGATAGAATTTTACAAGAACACTGACTTCTTCATTGCAAATACCTTTTTAAAATAACATAAAATACAGTTATACACATGAACTTCACCAGATGCAATACACAGAAATCAAATTGACTACATCTGTGGAAAGAGATGGTGGCAAAACTCCATATCATCAACCAAGAGAAGGTCAGAGTCAGACTGTGGAACAGACCATCAATTGCTCATATTGCAATTTCAGGCTGAATCTGAAGAAAATTAAAACAAGTCCATAAGAACGAAAATGTGGCCCTAAACATATCCCACCTGATTGAGATTTCAAATTTAGAAATCATGTGAAAAACAGATTTGCTGCATTAGACACTAGAGACCAAAGACCAGAAAAGTTGTGAGATGACATAAAGAACATCTTACAGGAAGAAAGCAAAAGGTCATTAAGAGGACAAGAAAGAATGAAAAGACCAAAATGAATATCAGAAGAGAATCTGAAACTTTTCTCTCTAGTATAGAAATGCTAAAGTAAATAGAAGAAATGAGGAGGTAAAAGAATTGAACAGAAAATTTCTAAGATCAGCTTTAGAAGAGAAAATCAAATATTATAATGATACTTGCAAAGACCTGGAATTAGAAAACCAAAAGGGAAGGACACACTCAGCATTTCTAAAGCTGATGGAACTGAATAAATATTTGAAACCCTAACTTGTAATATTGAAGGATTCGATAGTGGGGTCCTATAAGATAACACTTGGCCACAAGGTTGGTTTGAACCACAAAGTTGGCAGTTCAAGCTCATCAGTAATTCCTTGGAAAACTTATACAGGGTCTCTATGAGTTAAAGGCACTTAGCAACAATACCAACATGGGCAAAATACTGACTGATGCACAATTCATGAAAGGAAGATGGAGGAAATACAGAGTCACTGTACCAAAAAGAAATGATTGATGTTCCACCATTTCAAGAAATAGCATATGATCAAGAACCAGTAATACTGAAGGAAGAAGTTCAAGGTGCACTGAAGGCATTGGCGAAGAACAAGGCATCAGAAATTGAAGAATACAAGTTGAAATCTTTCAAAAAATTGATGTGGCACTGGAGGTACTCACTCATCTATGCCAAGAAACTTGGAAGACAGCTACCAGGGAAATTGACTGGAAGAGATCCATATTCATACCCATTTCAAAGAGAGGCAACCCAACAGAATGCAGAAATCATCATATAATATAATTATTATCACATGCAAGTAAAATTTTAGTAACGTCAAAAACGACTGCAACCATATATTGACATAAAACTTCCAGACGTTCAATTTGGAATCAGAAGAGGCCATGGAACGAGGGATATCATTGCTGACAACAGGTGGATCTTGGCTGAAAGCAGAGAATGCCAGAAAGATGCTAACCTGTCCTTTATTGACTATGCAAAGGCTTTTTGATTGTGTGGATCATGACAAGCTGTGTACAACATTGCAGAGAATAAGTATTCCATAACACTTAATTGTGCTTATGAGGAACCTGTATATACACCAAGAGGCAGTTGTTGTAACAGAACAAGAGGACACTGAATGGCTTAAAATTAGGGAAAGTGTGTGCCAGGATTATATTATTTCACTGTATTTAGTCTGTATGGTGAGCAAATAGTCTGAGAAACTTGATTATATGAAGAAGAACGTGCTATCAGGATTGGTCAAAGACTCATTGACAACCTGCAATATGCAGATAATGCAACCTTGTTTGCTAAAAGTGAAGAGGACTTAAAATACTTACTGATGAAGATGAAAGACCATAGCCTTCAGTATGAGTTGCATCTCAATTTATAGAGAACAAAAATCTTCACCACTGGACCAGTAAACTGCATCCATATATAGAAAGGAAAGGATTGAATGTGTCAAAGACTTCATTTTGCTCAACCATCAATACTTATGAAAGGAACAGGCAAGAAATCAAAGGACATACTGCTTTGGGATCTGCTGCACAAGACCTCTTTAGTGTATTCAAGAACAACAGTATCATTTTGAGGCCTAAGGTGCATCTGACCCAATCCATGGTATTTCTTGCAACCTCATATACATGTGAAAGTTGGACATTGAATTAGGAAGACCATAGAAGAATTGCTGCATTTGAGGTATGGTATTGGAGAAGAATATTAAAAGTACCATGGACTGTCAAAAGATCAAACAAATCTGTGTTGGAAGAAGTATAGCCAGATGCTCCTTGGAAGCCAGGATGGCCAGACTTTGTCTCTCACATTTTGGACATATTATCAGACGTGACTGTCTCTATAGAAAGATGTCATGGTTGATAAAGTGGCGAGCTGGAGATCAGTAGGAAGACCCCAAGTAGATGGATTGGCACAGTGGCAGCAACAACGGGTTCAGGCGTAGCAATGATTGTGAGCTTGGCACAGGACCGGACAGTGTTTCATTCTGTTGTACATAGGGTTGCTATGTATTGGTACTGACTTGATGGCACCTAAAAACAAGAACAAAATTCTACTTTAGTTCAAGGTTAGGGTACCATCCAGTCCTTCTCTTTATGAAGTTATGGGGAGGTTCCAGATGAGGATGTTTACAGAAGATATTGTGACCACTTTTATAAAATCTACTATTCTATTCTGCTCTGTTCTTGTTCTATTCCACTCTACCTTACTCTACCCTACTGTAGTAATCCCTATCATCTCTTATGTTATTTTAATTTTTGTAGTTGTTGTATTATTCCTATGGGTTGTTGTTGTTAAGTGTTATTGAGTTGGTTTCTGACTCATTGCGACCCTGTACCAAGTTTTCACGGAACAGCTTGTGAGTTTGGACTACTGACCTTGTGGTTCGCTGATACTATGGTATGCTGATCCTACGGCGCCACACCCACTATGTGTTAGACATATTCCAAGTGCTGTATTAAACTCCATTTAATTCTCACAACAACCTATGAGACAGTCATTATATCATTCATACAGAAATGTAAACTGAGATATGAAGATACTAAGCTCACAAATGGCAGAGTTCAGGCTCAAACCAGGGTGATCTGGCTTAGGTGGATATAATTTTAATCTCTCTGCCAGATTGCTTCAGCATGTGTATCTGTATCTAGATCTCCAACTACTTTCATACTCTTTCCATACCCATCACGGTTCCTGTTCCCATCTCCATCTATATTTCAAGAGAGGAAATAAACGGAGAAGCAGACTGGACCAGGGAAACCACATGTCAGAACATTATTACCTTTGGAAATCTGGACCCAATTAAAGGAAGTCCCAAGGAAAGAAACAACCTGACATTTCTTTAGCTCCTTATAAGAGATACAGTGTCTGGGGGTGAGTTTGCCTCTAATTTAAAAAGATATGGGAGCCTAGGAAAATTCTGAGTAAGAAGAGCTAGGTTGACAAAAAGGAAAATGTGAAGTACAGGCCATTGTTTCACCACTAAAGAAATCAAGAGACCTCTTATCTGTTCTTTTCCCAGAAAAGTTCAGCTTTCTGGCAAAGCATCTGATAATCTGTTTAGTCAATGAAATCCCACTGATTTCTTTACTGGGATTTTTATCAGAGCCCAGCCAACAAGGTGAGAAAACCAGTTAATTATTTTGTAGTTTATATCATTTTTTAAAAATAACTCAGTCAGTCAACTTTTATTAAGCTCTTACTGTATGCACCATACATAGACTTCTAATGTAGGAGACAGATGTATAAAGAGAATGACAAGACATATGAAAAATATGTTAGTGTTTTGGGATAAACACTGGACTGCTAACTGCAAAGTTGACTGTTTAAGCCCACTAGCCACTTCTCAGAATCCCTCTTCAGGGCTGCTATGAGTGGGAACCAAGTCAACAGCACTTAACTGTAGCAACAGCATGTGCTCAGGCTCTATGGACTCATAGGAAGATGTCCCAGTCCCCTCCTGGAGAGGTCAGAGGAGGCTTTCCAGAGGTGTACAGAAGCAGCTATGTAACAAGCACTGCAAATACTTCATCCTGATTTGAGCTCAGGGTATGTAGGGCAAGTGTCATGAAATAAGCCTGAAATGGAAGACAGGTAGAAGTGTTTATGCAAAGTATTCCTTTTCTCTGCTTTCCTGTCTGCCTTACATACACAATGATGACTCAGTACCAGAAATCTCAGACAACAGACACAAACAGCATTCTACTTCTCTGTACTCCCTCTGTTCTCAGTGCAAATACCCTAGTGCCAACAACTCGTCTGAAAACTATCAGGTTGTAGGCTAATATGTCATTTCTGTCATGAGGATGAAACCTCACCAGTCCTAAGCCATTAAGCCCTTTTAGTCGGTCTGTGACTTCTAGCATCCCTTCTTTATAAAGTGACTAGGACAGTCTATAGACGTATCTGGTAGTTACATTCATTATTTGGAAGTGCTTTAGAACATGCAAAGCACCTTTACAGTATATTACCATTTTTAAACTTATCAGTTAGTTAGGCTAGGGATTGTTAAGTCATTCAACATGTGGCACAATTGAGGCCAAGATATGTGAAATAACTCCAGAAAACTGGAAAAGCTAGGACTTGAATTCATATCATCTGACTCCATGTCTTGATATATTTCTAGTACATCTAATACCCCTCCATAATTGGAAACTCCACTCCCGTGAACTTTTAATTGGAAGCTTGACATATAAAATGGCTAAAGGGGAGTAGCTCTGGTTACATGTGATGTAGGTGTGTAGAGCATGGCAAGGCAGCTTTCTGCTCATTCCTAGAGTCATTTCTATCTCTAATGATAGGAAAACCACCATATTACCCTGTGGTAATTCTCAGTGCCTTAAATTTGGAGCTGTCAAGGAGGACTACATCAGTATTTTGGTGTTCCCAGTGGGTTAATGCAGACAGTGAGCCAGGACATTCTCCCATTGATTCTAGAATAAATAAACTTAGGTGGACCAGAGAATAAAAGAACCAGAAAGCAGTGATACAGTGTGTTGCTGTGAACAGAGATCATCCCTTCTCACATCCTACCTCTGACTCTCATTTGCTGTGTGACTTTAAAAAAAAAAAGAAAAACAGGCAAGCTTCTCATATGCAGTATTTTCAATTCATAATCTCAGGATTTGATTCCAGGGTTCTTTAAGCTCATATAGAAACAATTCCACAAATGTTCCATTCCTTGAAGGCACGTGAATTCTACTCAGAAAGAAGTTTCAACCCTAGAGTTTCATACTCCCTTCTGGACTTCACATGGTAGATGACTTGGAGGTGTCATATTCACAATTACAGGGAATTTGACCAGCTACATTAGGTAAACTGTCATCATGCAGGAATTCCAATGCTTAATTACTTTTCTCCTTATAATTGATTCACTCATTGCGTTCAAACGTTTTATTAGACTTCCTGCCGTATTCAGGTGTAATAGGTGAGGGAATTCTTGGAGTGAACAGGAGGGAGAGGAAAAGCAGAAAATGAGTGGGAACCATGAGAGTGGGAAGCAGCAGCCACAGTGTCACTCAGTTGTCTCTGCAGAATTAAGATGATTTGATTCATATCTAAATGTAGGAAGAGGGGTAAAGCAGAAACCTGGAGAGGACGTAGATGGTAGTGATGCAAGAGCCCTTTGTAAAATGCTGTGCATTTCAATTTCTGCCCAGCACTACAGAATCTAAAAAGGAGTTGAAGGTCTTTCTAATCAAGTACTTCTAATAGAAGGCCTGGATGGAGAAATTGACTTGCTCACTAGCATAGCTGCTACACATCCCTTTCATCATGGAAGATCCTGGTGAATAGACTCTACTGGGAGTCCATGGGTGTGGGGGCCAAGTGATCCTAAGAGACCCCAGCATTCGCTTGGCTCCTTCCACAGTTCAGCTGCATACTCACCAGCAGGCAGTTGCTCCCTAGGGCTTAGACCTAGTTGAGAAGGGACCAAGACTCCCAGAGAATGACGGAAACAGAAACCCACGAACACAACATTTTGATAACAGGCGCCACTGTCATTCCTAAAATATATTTTATGTTTTAGAAGCCTGGAATTTATGAAAATAAATATCAGATGTTCCACTCTAAAACAGTTTCCCCATGTCAGCCGGATGTCCATGGACAATTTTGGAGAAGTCTACATTTCTTTGTTTTGTTTTGTTTTACTTATTACTGATTCTCTTTCATTGCTTGTAACGTATTAAGATATGGTTACAGCAATAGAATACAGTATCATCTTCTGCATATTGAATCTCTGTATTATTAAAACATGCATGGAAAATATGAATTAATAGATATTCATTGTGGTGTTTTTACCTCTCACTTGCATGGAGCCATTGTATGAAAGGATAAAAAGAAGTTGGCTTAGCTCATAATTTGGAGACATGCACTCTGATTATTATTTTTTTCAAGTAATTTTATGTTTTGTTTTGGTTTTGTTGTTGTTGTTATGTGCCGTGGAGTCGGTTCCGACTCTTTGCAACCCTGTACAGGGTTTCCGAGGCTATAAATCTGTATGGGACCAGAAAGCCTCATCTTTCTCCAATGGAACAGCTGGTAGTTTCGAACTGCAGACCTTGAGGTTCACAGCCTGATTCGTAACCACTATGCTACCAGAGCTGCTTTGGTTTTAGTAGCAGTTAATTCTGCTTTATTGTCATGCTCTTTTTCCTACCATGAAATCTGGGGTCATGTGCTATCTCTTATTATCTTACTCCAGATATCCGGGTCTGAGATTCAGAAAGGAGTGATCAACTCAAAAGCAAAACTCAGTGTACCCTTAGACTGAGTAACATAAAGGTCTCCGCTCCCAAATAAAGGTCTCCGCTCCCAGTCTACCCTGACTTCTTCACAAGGGATTGAGATTTTCTATTAAACATAAACTTTATATTCCTATGCCCACCTCCTCCCATTCCCTGATGTGGATAAGAACATTGCAGGCTCACACATGTGTTCTTGTTTTCTATTCAACAGTTTCTGAGAAGAAATGGCCTAGGATGGGAGAATATATTTTTTAAACATATTTTTTAAACATAATTTTTAAAATGTGCCATTGCTGTGATATGAGATATCTAATTACCCCTGTGTCTCTCACGATTTTTATTTATGAAGTGATTATCTGTCATGGCCTTTATTATTTGGTTTTGTAAAGTAGTTTTTCTTCAACTCCAACTCCCTGAACCTAAATACTCTAATTTTCTCTTTGACTGTCCTGTACAAACATACATACATACATGCATATGCACATGTGCTCAAATGCATACATGCACATGGATAGACATATTCACATATACATTTTTATTCACACATCAACACGTACACACACAGATACATACACATCATTTTTACATTCTTACAAGCACAAGTGGTGTGGTAGCACCATTCGATAAGCACTGGACTGTGAACCACAAGGTCTGCATTTCCAACATACAGATTGCTCTGTGAAAGAAAGCTGCAACTTTCTGCTCCCACAAAGATTTAAAGCTTTGGAAAACCCTATACAGGGATGCTGTGACAGATAATAGGGCTTTCTTTTGGTGTTAGTTCTCAGATGATGCAGTATTTAAAAGCAAGCAAGCAAACAAACAAACAAAAAGCAAATCCACTGCCATTGAGTTGATTCCAATTTATAGAATCTAAACCATGGAATTACGGTGTTTTATGACATTGTAAATCTTTATGGGAACTAATAGCCTCATCAATTCTCACACAGAACAACTGGTGGCTTTGAGCTTCTGACCTTGCAGTTAACCCTATGCCTGACACACGGTGCCACCTTGTTTTGATGATGTGATTGTTGTTAAGTGCCGTCTAGTCTGTTCAGACTCATAGTGACCTTGTATAGGGTTTCCTAGGAGCAGCTGGTGAGTTTGAACCACCAACCTTGCAGTTCAAACTAACCTTCCAGTCAAGTACATTATCCTACAGCACCACACCTGGACTCCTTAAGTGCATCGATTCAGTTCTGACTCAAAGTGACCCTGTATGAAGTTTCCAAGGAGCAGCTAGTGAGTTTGAACCACAGACCTTGTGGTTCAAATCGACCTTGGATTCCAGAGCTTTATCCCACAGCTCCACACCAAAATACTGCAAAAGGCAATCTTACATTATCAGTATTTGAGTAGAAGCTTCTATTCAATACCTCCCATGTCGTTGTTGTTATGTGCCATGGAGTCAGTTCCATACTTAAAAATTTTAAAAATAACTGAATTCTTGTGTTATAAATTATAATTTGTGCAAACTTTAGAAGTATGCTTCAAAATTGGAATAGGATAAGTAAACAAATAGTGTGATAGCTAGCAAACCATTATTTTATTTATTTTAAATAAATAAAATAAGTTTTTGATTATTAACTATGATGGCCATACTATAAGATTAATTTATTTTGTCATTAAGATCACTGACAGGGTTACTGTTGATTTGACTGGAAAATCTGTTGATTAGAGGTGGTAGGATACTTAGGTCATTCTGAGCTCTGGATGTATGAATAGGTATCCCTTACTTCTAGCATGGAAACACTAATGGCTGTCTTGTCTAACTGGTGGGGTTGAGTATAAAATTAGATAGTATCATTGAAAGCACTTTTGTTATATCTCCAGACATTCCCAGTTACTATCAAGTTGATTTTCTTACTCATTGTGACTCCATATGTGTCAGAGTAGAACTATACTCCATACAGTTTTCTGTAGCTGGGTTTTTTTTGTTTGTTTGTTGTTTTATTTAATGTTTTATTGTGAATTATGTGATAGTTTACATGGGAGAACATTAGTTTTACATTCATTCTGTAGCTGGGTTTTTATGTTTTTCTTTTGTAGTTTGAGTGGATGTTTAGAGAGTAAATTAGTTTTCCATTCAATTATTCATACACATGTAGTTTCATGGCATTGACTGCAATCTCCACAATCTGACAGCACTCTTGCCACTTTATCTCTATGTTTCCTGTTCCCATTCATTCTTTTTTCCTATCCCTTCCTACCTTCTTAGCCAAAGCCCTGAGCAAATGCTGACCTTTCGATCTTGAATGATTGAGTGTTTTAAGGACTATCTCCCTGGCGGAGGTGTTGGAGTCCTGGGGTAGCGCTATAGTAGAAGCACTGGACTGCTAATTGCAAGGTCAGTGTTTTAACTTACCATCTTCTCCTTGGAAAGGCTGTACAGGGTCACTAGGAGTTGAAACAAACTCAGAGGCAAGCACTTAACAACAGAAAAGACAGTTGTTTGGCTAAAAGGTGAGCCATGGGGTGAGTTCAGTTTCAGGCTTGAAGAGTGACTAAGGAGCATGGTCTTTGCTAAGAGTCTTTATCACACTAGCAAGCCTTGTCTTTGTTATCATTTTGAACTGTCTTCCACAGTTTCTCCCACTTGATCTAAGACCTTGTATATGATCCCTTTAGGAACGGTTATCTTAAGTTCTGTGGGATCAATTCTGGCTCATAACAACCATTTACAGGATTTCTGAGGAATGGCTGGTGGGTTTGAACTGCCAAACTGTGGCTGGTAGTCTAGTGCTTATCCTACAGCATCACAGCAGGATTGACTTTTGTGGTTGTTGTTGGTGTGCTGTGGAGTCAGTTCTAACTCATAGCTTCCCTGTTTAGGGTTTCTGAAGCTTTAAATCTTTATGGGAGTAGAAAGCCTCATTTTTCTCCCCCAGAGCGGCTGGTAAATTTGAACTGATGACCTTGTGGTTAACAACCCAATTTGTAACCCACTACATTACCATGACCAGTTAGTAGTGGTAAAATGACTAAGTTTTTTTGTTTTTTCCAGTAGATCAATAAGTCTTTCTTCTAAAGCTCCTCTGGGAAACTAGAACCTTTTACTTTTCCATTAGCAGCTGAGTTTATAAACCCTTTCTTTATATTACCTAGGGACTCCTTCCAAACACTAGTTATTGTCAACAGGTCTTTTGGGAAATTGGACTATTATAAACCTCAGGGAGCTTAAGAGTTGTATCTAGAGAAGGAAATGGACACATAAGTTATTTTTGATAAAAAGTATATATATTTTTAGAAAGGGTTGCTGTTGTTGTTAAGTGTCATGAAGTCGATTCTGACTCATAGTGACCATGTATAGGGTTTCTGGAGAGTGGCTGGTGAGGTTTGAACTGCTAACTTTATGGTTCAAACTGACCCAGCAGTCCAGTGCATTGTCCTGCAGTTCCTCACCAGAATTCCATAGGATAGTAATGTCCAATCTGGAAGCTCAAGGAGATGCCTAATACTGATCATTCCCTCAGCTTTCCAGAAAGGATAAGTAGTAGGAGACAGCAGAAAAGATCATAATAAAAAGAGAGTACTTAATGATCAATACAACACTGAAATGTATCTGTAGTATAACAAATAATAATAATAAAATAAAAAATAGACTTAATTTTATCTTACAACACATAAGAAAAATGGTTCATATCAACAACAGGAGAATACTAAATATAATAGTTTAACAATGTTAAATGTTAAATATTTCAAGAACAAAGATGTCAGTGTGAGGACTAAAGTGTGCCTGACCCAAGATATGGTATTTTCAATAACTTCATATGCATGTGAAAGTTGGGCAAGACCATAGAAGAATTGATGTATTTGAGTTATGGTGTTGGAGAAGACAATTAAGATACGATGGACTGCCAGAAGAACAAACAAATCTGTGTTGGAAGTACAACCAGATACTCTTTAGAAGCAAGGATGGTGAGATTTCATCTCTCATACTTCAGACATATTATCAGGAGGTACCAATCCCTGGATAAGGAAGGATGTCATGTTTTGTAGAGTGAAGTGTCAGCAAAAGAGAGAGCCTCCCACTGAGATGGATTAGCACATTTACATCACAAATGGGCTCAAGTGTAGAAGCAATTATGAGGAGGGAGCAGGATTGGGCTGTGTTTTGTACTGTTTTACATAGGGTTGCTATGAGTTCCAGCCTACTCAATGGCACCTAATGGTAGCAACAAAGATTAAAATATGAAGAATTGAATGGTTCCCCCCCCTGTAGTCAGGATAACTTAAAAAATGTTTACGCAATGCATAAAACACACTTAATGATCTGATTATTTTGTGTCGCTTCTAATTTCCAACTTTACCCTCTCTACATGAATTATGTGAAATCACTGGCATTCCCAGGAAAATACTGTGATATCTAGAATCATGTTTGACAATTAATTGCTTATGGAGTATCTAACATTTCTAAGAAAAAAAAAAAAAAAAAGTTTGGCCTCTCATCAAACTAAGTATATAAGGGGTAAATATTCAGTTAGTTTTCAAGCTATATTTATATATAAAATGAACCTTTCCTTAAGGAGCTTCCATTTAAGCAGGGTAAATATAGGATATACACTAATAGACAATATAGAGTACATGGTTCTTGATCCGTAAGAAGTGAATGGAGCTTGATATGAAGGGGGAATCCTTTCAAGATCTATGACTTGGGTGAAAAGTTCACAAGGTGTCTCAGATTTTGGGTAAGTGAAACTTGGTGGTGAAGGGGGACTTAGAGGAAGACAAAGAGATGTCTCTTTCTTCGAACTTTGAACTTATGCTTCCTGGAGTTGCTTAGCCCACGTGAAGCGGTAGGTGGTCTCTTCAGATAATCAATGCAGAAGCAACATTTCATTTTCTCACACTTCCCCAAGAAATAGATCCAGGAGTTGAATGAATGAATTGGTACTGCTTCATCGTGCCTTTAATGTGAGAGGCAGTTATCTTGTGTGCTTGTTTAAGAATGATTCCCAGTGTACAGAAAAGCTGGCGAATAGAAGGCGGCAAGTAAATTGAAAGATCCTCCTGGTGGAACAGGGAAATTGAGATTTATTGTTCAGTCAGTTCCAATTACATTGTTGTACTGCAGAGGAGAACAGCTAGACAGGATGTTGGCTTGTAACACCATCAAGGTGGAATCAACCTCAAAGGAGATGGTGTCAGAGTGGTGTTGAGTGTATCAGCTTCTACCGAGTGAGTCACTTGTGTGAAAATGTCTTGACACAGATAAAATCAAGATGCCCACATTATATCTGATCACAGAAATGTTAATGCAGAATAGAAGCTGGCTTTGATCTTCATAGGATTGCAGGCTGTTGAACAGAGAGGGGGGTGTATTTTTAAAGGTCATCTCTACTATTTATGGGGAAACAGTGTCACATCCCTTGCATCTGTGAAACTGCACATCGAAAATGGGAAATGAATACACTTGAAGGAAAACGGCAAGTTGTTTTTCATGTGTGAATTAAATTTTCAAAAACATGTTTTTTCTGGAACAGTTTAGCATCCTGAAGACTTGTTCCTTCAATGTTGTATGTGATAATCTCTAACACCCATTGTGGTGCATGAAGAGGAAGAACCTTCTATCCTCTGCTTTAGGTGTTAATGGCGATGAATTTTCAAGTGGTGATTCCTTTTCCTAAATTGAAGTAGAGTTTACAATAGTGAAATGATCATCTAGCGTCCTCTATATAAACTCTGAAAGAGTATCTGAATTTATACCAAACCATGGAGATTTAAGGTGGTTTGTTCTTTAATTTAAGTGAAGTCTGAGAACTCACAGGGATAAAGCTCTTTCTCTGAAGTCATGCAACTGGTTTGGGGCATTTCCAGGTCTGCAACCATTGTCACTTGACTCTTGGTTTACTTCTTTCTAGTCTAGCACAGCTGCCTCCCACGTTTAATCATCAGTGACTCACAGTCCAAATCTGTGGTGACATATAATATTTTACTTTGATTCCAAGTCGGCAAACCACCTTTAGAAATACTGACACTGCTGCTTTGCATTTTATTCTATTTGATTCTTAAAGTTGGGTCTTATTTCTAGAACTCCAATAAAAGTGACTAGAGGAACCATTTATTCATTATTGTGACAAATATTTCTGGAATACCTGTTGACTGACAAGGTCTTCTCTAGAGAGTGAAGTACAGCCAGGAACAAAACACAGTCTCTTTCCTCATGGAGTTCTGACTCCTGTGAGGAAATACATAGTCAACAGATAAACAAGTGAACATTTAAGTCAGATGGAGTTAAGTGATGTAGAAAAAAATTAGAGAATGATAAGAGTGAGAGGGAGTGGTTTGATTGGAGTACAGTGATAGTTGCTGTTTTATATAAAGTGGATAGAGAACACCTGAGGAGGAGGTGTTAGATCCAAGACCTCTTGACCACCCTTCCAGTCTGGAAAGGAAACAGTAAATAGGTATATAGGGGGAACACCAACACTAGTAAGATATGCTCACTATGAATGATGGAATGGTCAAGCATTCAAAATCAAATAGGTAACATGTACCTAAGGACAATGGCCAGTGATGGGGAAGGTGGGAGGCAAGGAAATAGGAGGCTCAGGGAGGAAGCAATTGACTATTGTTCTAGGGAGGGGATTCCAATCAAGTTATCTGGACTTTTAGATCAAATGCTATGAGGGGCAATTAGATTTAAATTTATGATGGAAAAAGCAAAAACAAACAAACAAACAAAAAATCCAGTTATACTCTTCTGATCTGTTGACTCACTCTTGGCTTTACTTTTCATTACTTAAGTGGAGTCACATGAAATGATAGATCAAGTGTCCTGGCATCAACTCCTAGTTCTATGCTTGCTAGTTGGTTGAGCTTGAATAGTTTATTTAACTTTTCTTTGAAAGGGAAGAAAGAACTTTAACCACTTTATAGAGGTATTGGGAGAATCAAGTTAGTTATATACTTATAGCACAGTACCTGTTATATGCTAAATTAACAATAACTGTTTTTTACTCTAATGACTAAGAATAAACCAATTATCAACATTAGCAAGACTACACCTGCTTTATACTTTCTTACTAGCTCTGGTAGCATTATGGTTACGAATCAGGCTGCTAATCTCAGGGTCAGCAGTTAGAAACTACCAGCCGTTCCATGGGAGAAAGGTGAGGCTTTCTGCTCCCGTAAAGATATACAACCTCAGAAACCCTATGCAGGGTTTGGGAGCAGAAAGTCTGTATGGGAGCAGAAAGTCTCATTTTTCTTCTGCAGAGTTATTGGTAGATTCATTATGAGTCGGAACCGACTCCACAGCACATACTAATAACAACAACATGCTAAAAAATCACAGTGTCTCTCTAGGGTTGAGGAAAAGTTGGCTCTACTATTTAAAGTATTTTGCTATTTTTTTAAATTGTGATAAATATACAAGTAGCCAAACATTTGTCATTTCAACAGTCTTCACATGCACAGTGACATTAAACATGTTCACCATATGTCCAGTTTGGTATTTTGTATGTGCATTCTCCCGTCAGGCTACATATTGGCCACATTGTAATTGAATTGCTTCTGCATTTCTCCTGTCTAGGTTGTAAGTACCCGAGGGAGCCTTTACTTTATTCGTATCTCAGCACCTAACATAGGACTTGAGCATGGTGACTCCATATGATAAGCACTGGACTGCAAACCATAAGGTCTGTGGTTCTGCTCCTATGAGGAAAACCTATATAGGGTCACTATGAGTCAGTACTGGCTTGACAGCAATTAACAACAACATAGGGCTTAGTATTTTTGGTATTCCAGACTTATAATTCCAACAGTGTCTGAATGCCTTGGTGCTCAACAGAACTGAGTGTAGCCTCCAAGAGCCATTCTAATACCCACTATAATAATGCTGGGATAGAATCTTATGACTGTTGTTGATGTCGGTTGTTAAGTGTCATCGAGTTGGTTTTAACTCATAGCAACCTAATATATGGTTTCCAGGGAGTGACTGGTAAGTTTGAACTGCCTACCTTTTATTCAAACTGACCTTGTGGCCCTGCACTTATCCTACAGCATCACACCATAGCAATCCTAGTATATGGTTTCCAAGGAGTGAATGGTGAGTTTGAACCACCTACCTTGCATTCAAACTGATCCTGCATTCTTATGCTTATTGTATAGCGCAACACCAGGGCTCTAGCTGTTGACTGTATTCTTGATAAATTTATTTTAATAAATATTACTTAGTCGAGATAAGTACTTGACTGCTTTGATTTATCATTCACTTTCTTTATAACTTTATAGGTAACACTTCTTGTCTTGTTCTTACACCTCTAGGGGATTCTGAGCTACCATTCAGGTCAGTTGAGTTAGAGTTGGTGGTATTAAAATACAGAAGGTACTACTGGAGACTGGACCTGTTCTGTTTTGGGGATTTGGAAGTTAAACTGTATTTAATTTTTTTTTTTTTTTCTGTTCCTAATTCCAGAAGTACAAATAATGTTTTCTCTTAACAGTTCAGAAGTGCTTTCATGAATTAGATTTTTTTCTTAAAAAAGAGTTTGATAGGTGTTTTCTTTTTCTTAATTGAAATATATGAATAATGATGAATAATGGTAAGTAACTATTTGAAAACTTAAAATATAGAAAAACTATGTTTACTGGATTCTTGAAAAACAGCTTATGAAATCTAAACCAAGAATTGGACTAGGGAGGAGAGCATTAAGCACTAACTCCAGCAGTGACTTGAATATTTTAAGGTCTGTGTCCGCAGACAGATTGGGTTCCAATCTCTGACTGCATTTACTGGATTGTATAATGGAGACAGCTGATTCTTTCCTTTCTTACTATATGGCAAAGGTGATACCTTAAAGTGCTTTCAGCTCCTCTGTTCGCTTAGTGTTGGTGCTGGTTGTGTGCAGTTGAGTCAGTTTTGACTCTTACTGACCCTGTATAGGGTAACTGAGGCTATAAATCTTTATGGGAGCAGAAAGTCTCATTTTTCTGCTGCAGAGTTACTGGTAGATTCGAAGTGTGACCTTTCACTTAGCAGCTCAACTCGTAACCCACTACTCTATATCTCCCACCTAGCTTCTCCCTGCTCCAAAACTCTATTTAGCCTCAGCCACATGCGCAAGTATGCTCTCTCGCCCTCTGGAGGATGCATTAGTATCAATTAGAATCTGAGGGAACCCTGAGGTTGTGGAAAGTTAACCCTTGTTTTAGCTAGTGTCATAATTTATTCATATTCATAGTATCCTCAAGTCACTCAAATGCCCTTCCTAGTTCTCCAGTAAGGAGCTTTGGTTGTATAGTGGTTTACAAATTGGGCTGCTAACCTCAAGGTCAGTAGTTCGAAACTACCATCTGTTCCGCAGTAGAAAGATGAGGCTTTCTACTCCCGTAAAGATTTACAGCCTCGGAAACCCTGTACAGGGTCACCATGAGTCGGAACCGACTCCACAGTACTTAACAACAACAACAACAACAGTGCAGTGATCATCGTTCAGTAATTAAAGTTAAGGGATAAAGCTATCAAAGAAGATGAGAGTTGGGGGCCCAGTTCCAATGTGTCACATTGTAAATGATCACACACAAAGTAGTAAGCTGACGCTTCCATGACCCAGCACATCCTGAAAGAATGAATATTATCAACATTCCTCAGCCACAAGGCATGCAAATATTGAGTATAAACATGTTTGCTCCCTCTCACACAGACATTCAGACAAAATAGCTCCCATTCAGCAAGTTGCTTGCTTCATTCTTATGTCCTTCCACAGAATCAAGAGACTTTCTTTTCAGTCTACTCTCTTGGGACATTACCACCACCACCACCACTCTCTGTATGTGCGTGAACTTGTGTATACGAAAAACACCAGCATGAAAATTTATGTTTCCCTACTTTTCACTCCCACCTTACTGCCCTATGCTTTTTTGAGCTCATATTTCCTCTTCTGCACACCTCTCCAATAGGCTCCATAATATCCCAGGTCTTAGTCTTTTCTTTCTCTGTGTCACCTGTGTATGGAATCATGTGGGTTAATGCGCTGGACTGAAAAGTTGGTTTGAACCTCAAGGTCGGTGGTTCAAGCTTACCAGCCTCTCCTTGGAAACGCTATGTAGGGTTGCTATAGTTTGGAACCGACTTGAGGGCATGTAACAACAACAACAACAACAACAACAACAACATCTGTTTATGATGCCGCTCATCACTATCTACTTACCATTCTCAGCCTTCACGCTCTTCCTTGGTGCATGCCCCTCCACCCCTTTGACTTAATACACACATTTCTTCTGACACACATTATATTCTATACTCCACTGCAGTTATTGTTAGTGGGATACAGTCCCTGACTAGATTAGAAATGTGATAATTTTGGGACATATGTGTGAGCACACTTCCATTTTTTGATTTCTTCTTGCACCTAACACAGTGGTGCTTGGTATGGGTTAGGCACTCAGCAGATGCTTGTTAAACAAATGACGACAAACCCAGAAAAAAAAAAAAAAATCTCTCAGCATTTTATAAACAATTCAGTGACTAGAACTTACTAGAACTACCAGGCCAGAGTTATTTTTGCCATTTTGCCACCCTCTTTGCTTTCCTTAATAAAACCACATGTTTCCCAGAGGTCGAAAGATGAATGTAATAATCTAAAAGACCTTAGAGTCACACTGATTACTTTTGATTAAATTGTTGTCTTCTAGAGACATGTTTATTTGACTGTGCTGCTTTGACACCAACAATACCTTTATTCTATTCTGAATGTATGGCGAAGAAAAAGAGGTTTGTTAAAATAACAGTCTTGCCTTTTTCTCTCAAGTAGAAGACAAGGAGACATTATAGAGACTTAGAAACCAAATATCTGGATTCCAATGATTGCTCCGTGTCTACCCCTGTCTAGCTATGTGACCTGGAACATGTCCCTGCCTTTGTTTTAGTCTTCCCAGATGTAACACAAAAGAGCTGAAGTAGTTAATTTCCAGTGTCTCTTCTAGCTATCACACGCTAGACTGGAATTACATTTCGGAATTGAGGAGTAATTCCTTCTGATGACATATGGTCCAACCTTCATCTCTTAATTGGCCCACCATCATGATCACAAGCACCTGATTTTTCACACATTTTTTGAATATATGAATTGCATAAAGCTGTTCAATGGTGTTGAAAATTGAGTCCTAAATATTCTATCAGATGTATATGTAATGTAGGCTATTCAAGTTCTCATTATAGTGTAAAATGATATGTGAAATCTGCACCAAGTGAGAGAGACTAAGAACATTATGATAAGGCAGTAAGATAATTTGGTTTTTATGAGTTAAGGATGATGGTATAATAAGAGCTGTACTTATATGAATTCTGAAGCTGGGATATGTAGTCTTGTGTCTAATAAAGCAAACCAATGAGAATGTGTTGTTTTTCACTCATGTCTTACCATGTTCACAGAAGTAGCTGTTTGGCTCAAAACTGGAAAACAAAGTCTCTTATTAGGCCCTCTGTCCAACTCATTCTGGCTTCTGGCTCATTCCAGTTATATTTATATTTATGCATATTTTATTATTCTTTCACCACACCAATGCCACAGAAAGAGAAATATTTTTTTCCTTTGAAAAGGGTACTCAGATTCCCCCTGTTTCTCATCAGAGAAAATAAAAACCCTTACCTCACATAAACTCACTTCAGAAAATGTGAATGTAACACTGTTCCCCAAACCACTTTCTTCTCCTTTGAATGCCAACAGTCCACAAAGCAGCTTTCCTAACTTGCGGCTTTTAGCACCTCAGACCCTTCCGCCTGCTCTGTTGGAATGGGTAACTGGGTCGTTCATCTGGCAAAGTGGAAAGACATCCTTGCCTCTCTTTAACATCTGGAGTACTGGATTCTGGTTCTACCACTTAGCAGCTCTGTGTCTGTAGGGAAAATATTTTAGTTCTATAGCTCTTACCATCCTTACTGGGAAGAGAGGAACAAAAATTATATTAATCTGTTGACATTGCTAACAGTATAAGAGAGAATACATCAAAACATCTAACACAGACCCTCATTTACCTCCCTTCCTCTAGATGAGTCTTGATCTCTGGAATAATTTCTTGCTACTTCACACATTCTCAGTTTATCACAGGGTTCTACCAGTTGCTGAAGTCCTTGGTGCTAATGTGTGTATGTACTAACTGCAAGGTTAGCAGTTCAAATCCACCCAGAACACCGCAGAAGAAAAGCCCTGTGGTTGATTTCTGAAAATCAGTCATTGAAAACCCTTGGGAACACGATTCTATATGGACAAACATGAGATCAACTTGAATGGGAATCAACTTACCAGCAACTGGTAAGTGCTTGGTAAGGGATCTTCCACTACACTGAGAAGGGAGAATGGCCTACAGCCATATCTTGGGATCCCATCCTATTAGTGAGGCATCCAGTTTCTGGGATATCAGTTTCCTTGACTTTTCTGTAGACTTTTATTATTTCTTCATCTTGTATGTGGACTCCTGGTGTGGTGCTGTAGGATAAGCAATGGATTCTGAACCAAAGAGTCAGTGGTTCAAACCCACCAGTTGCTCCTCAGAAACCCTGTATGTGATCACTATGAGTCAGAACTGACTCAATGGTACTTAACAACAAGAGCAATCTCCTGTTATAATGTATGAAGGGAAAAAAAGCCCTTACCTGGGATGCAAGAGACCTAACTTCCAGTCCTCTCTATTTAATCTAATATGGGACCCAGTCCAACCCATTTCCTTCAATCAATTTAAATGCCAGGAGTCCTGGTATGGTGCTGTAGGAGAAACACTGAACCTCAAGGTCAGATTAAACTACAACCAACGTCAGCAGTCCAAACTCAACAGCTGTTCCTCAGAAACATTGTACAGGGTCTCTGTGAGTCAGACCCAACTTGATGGCACTTAACAACATCAAGAACAACATTTAAATGCTAAAATCTTCCCTGAGCTACTTAGACTGTTCAGGCCCATATATATATAATGCTTTCATTTGCTGGATACTGAAGTATGTATTGAAGCTTCATTGCCTTCTATGTTGCCTTCCTTTCCCAGGATCTGAAGTTCATTTGTGCTTACCATTTCTTCTGAAATAGAAACTAGGTACCATATCTGAGCTCTTCAAAATCAGATTTTCTATCTTTAATAATGATCATCCAATGTATTCATCTAATATGTCAGAGTTTGCCAAATACCATTTATTCATTGAAGTCTTGATATAGTCCCTGAAGAATGCATTCTTACTCACATTTTAGAGCCAAGGAAAATGGCTGGAAGATGAAATGATTTTCTTAAGAGGCCTATAATAAGTGCTATGTTGTTGTTAAGTGTCATGAGTTGGTTCCACCTCATAGCAACCCTGTATAGGATTTCTGAGGAGCAGCCTGTAGGTTTAAACCACCAACGTTGCAGTTATAGTACAGTGCCTCTCCAACAGAGCTACATCCTAGATTTCAAGCTACATCTTTCTTCTGGTTTAATGCCCTGGCCTTTGATCTGTAAGTAAATGTGAGTCCCAGTCTGAGTTAGGATATCTGTGTGATCATAAGCATACATATCTTTCCTTCTTCATGTGAAAATGAAATGAAAACTCATAAACATTTAGCCTATAAGATATACATTCATCTCCTTTTCCCATATATTTCTAACCTTAGATTCCTCATTAAGCTCAAAGTGTATTTTACATCTCTGTAGAATTTATCTGTCATCACTTGATTGTGCATGTTTATTTGTTGTAAATAGCAAGAGAAGTCTACTAAATAATCCAAATGTATGTTTTGGTGTGACACTGTGGGTTAATGCACTGGACTGCAATGTCGGTGTGAACCACAAAGTCTGCAGTTCAAACTTACCAGTCGCTCCTTGGAAACCCCATGCAGGGTTGCTGTGGGTCGACACTGGCTCAATGGCACTTAACAACAACAGCAACAGTCACTATAGAGGCAAGTGCATCTGTTTTAATAAACAGCCTTTGTTTTTTCCCTTCTCTGTAATGGATTTCTGCCTCATAGTTACTAGTGCACTGGGCTTGTCATGACAGTACATGCTCCTGCCCTTACTTAAAAATATAAGGGAACAGTATGGTGGATGGAGAAAGAGCACTGGACTAAAAGCCAGAAAATCACATTCTGAATCCCGTCCCTGCCATTTATTTTTTAACTTTGGCAAATCACATCACCTCTCTGTATATCTCATTCATTCTTTATCTTTTAAACTGGATTATTTCTAAGGTTCTTTTCAAAATTAATGTTTTATAAATCTGTAGCATTGTATTCTACTTCATGATGTGGCACTGTAGGATAAGCACTGGACCACAAGGTCCGTGTAAACTGCAAGGGTGACCCTTCAAACCCACCAGCACTCCTTGGACACCCTACACAGGTTCCCCATGAGTCAGAATTTACTCAACGGCTTAACCAACAACCAAGAACAATCTATTTGGAGAACACAGTGGCTCTGAAGGATAAGTACTGGACTGTGAACCACAGGATCAGCAGTTCAAACCCACCACCCGCAAAGATGTACAGAAACTCTATACAGGGTTCCTGTGACTCAGAACCAACGTAATGGCTCTTGATAATAACAACAACCAACGATCCATTGGAATTCTGTCCTTTAAAAATAAATTTTTTTCATTTTGCAAACAAATATTGTATGCAAAGTTACAAGGGTACATTGATTCCATATTTATTGAGCCCAGATGATGTGACAGTTAAAACAGAATAGAAGTTTGGAGGAGGAATACAGCACATACAGGTGTGTTGGAAGGATGAGTGAATAACAAAGGAGGTCTGTGGAATTGATTGACTTATGGCAGCTCTGTATGTGTCATAGCAGTGCTTAGCTCCAAAGGGTTTTCTCTGTCTTGATTTTTTGGGGAGAATTCGATTGCCAGGCTTCTCTTCTGAAGTGAACTTGAACTTCTGACCTTTTATCAGCCGGGTGAATTACCCATCTGTACCACCCAGAGACTTCAATTTGAAGAATCTGGCATTTGAATTGCACTTTGAGAGCAAATGGAGAAAAGAAGATCCCAGAAGAGGGAACTATACAAGTAAAGATGGTAGCTAGCAGTATGAAAGTGCAAGTTTTTAATGAGAATTGTGAATCCTTGAGAACCTGCAGGGCATAGAGGTATGCAGTTGCAGAATGAGAAAAACAAAGCTTTGACCTGAGTTTGGAGGACCTCTGCAGTCTGTCCTGAATGTTTGTATGTGCACGGGGCATCTTCCCAAGATCTCTTAACTCTTTGTTGCTCTTTTCATTTCAGCAAAGCACAGACACAAAATGCAAAGATTGTGTAGATTCATACATTGAGAAGGAACTCCACAGTAAAGATGGGGGTTAAAAATCAAGTGTACCAGCAATTTTGATTGTTTTGTCGTTCTGGTTTGCCGCAGTTTACTTTGCTTGTTGACTGTTGACGTGTCTTGAGTTCCCAACACCTAACATAGTTACAAGCACTTAATAGGTGCTCAGTAGTAGATGCTTCTTGGACTAATCGCTGTCTGCTAAAATCAATCCTAGGCAGGGACATACTAGGAGAGTTGTATGTGTGTGTGCTTTCCTGTTCTTCTTCTTCTTTTTAATGAGCTACCAATAACAAAATAAAACTGCAATGGAAGAATTGACAGCCTGGATCTGTAATCTGCCTGACCTGACAATTAAAAGAACTTATTACTGTGTCAGCCTGCCAGATGGATCTTCTCCTTGAAATGTAGCGTGCAGCGCTTCTGAATGTGATTCAAGTGCAAGCCTCCTTTTCTCCCCCCTTCTTGTTTGTTGAGTTTGGGAAAGAAGCAGTTTTATTTGAACTAAACCCACTCGTTTCAAGTGTGTTTAATGACAGCAGTATGTGACAGATAAAATAAAATCCTACGGCCTCATTTGATGTTTGTTTTCATTTCAGACCTTAGCTAAGGGAGACAGAGAGAATAAGACTGTGTGGCTCAAACAGAGGCATGTAAAACAAGTGATGTATTATCACAAATTTAGCAATTCCTCTTCAGGGAGATCTGGGAGGTCAAATAATATGTATAGCAATAACAGTAGTTGAGATTTAGTGAGTGTTTTTCAACTTCTGGATTGATTTTTGTTCACTATCCCGTTCCATTCTCAAATGAAGTCGGTGAGTTTGGCTAAAAACTGTTACATCAGTTTTATACCTCAGGTTCAGTGGTTGAACCGAATCCCAATTCTAAAATGATAATTGGTTCACCTGGCTGATCCTATTAATTTGGTACAATTGTTCTTCCGATGTTGTGTGTTTCCATTGTTTCAATCATGTTTATAGCACATGAATGTACACTATAGACATCATGTTCTTTAACTCTATTAACATGTAAGCATACATATCATTTGTTAATATAGTCTATATATATATATGAGACTATCACAGGTATGATTAAGTTCGAGTTACAGTGAAGTACACTTAGGAGCGTTTTTCCATGTTGGTTTTTTGTATTTTTTCGCTATTTGAACTGCTAACTCAAAGTCAGCAGTTCAGGCCTACTAGCCCTCTGTGGGAGAAAGATAAAACTGTCTGCTCCCATAAAGATTTACCATCTCAGGAAACCGTATGTAGTGTTACTATGAGTTGAATCCACCATTCGTCTGTCAGTTTATCATACTATGGTGGCTTGTGTGTTGCTGTGATGCTGGACGGTATACCACCAATACTTAAATACTAGCAGGATATACCCATGGTGGACAGGTTTCAGCTGAGCTTCTAGACAACACCTCTTTAAAGTGCTGAAAAGCAGAGATTTCAGTTTGAGGACAAAGGTATGTCAGATCCAAGCCATAGCATTTTCAGTAGCCTCATATACATTGAAAATTGGGCAACGAATAAGGAAGATAACAGAATTGATGCATTTGAGTTATGGTATTGGAGAAGGATATTAAAAGTACCTGCTAAAAGAACAAACATCTATGTTGGGAGAAGTACAGCCAGAATGCTCCTTAGAAGACAGGATAGTGAGACTTTGTCTCTAAACTTTAGATATATTATCAGAAGGACATCATGCTAGGTGAAGTGAAGGTCACCCCTAACAAGATGGATTGATTGGCACAGTGGAACTGACAATAGGCTCAAGTTTAACAATGACTGTGAGAACAGCTCAGGTCCTGGCAGTGTTTTCTTCTGTTGTACATAAGGTCACAATGAGTGGGAACTAACTGGACAAAACTACGTGAGTTGAATATGGATTTGACGACAGTGGGCTATCAGTAATACCAGGAGTCTTAAAAAAGTTCCTGTGAAAATTCTACTGTCCCTTAAATTCAATTTTACATGAAGCTTTTGAAAGCTAGTATGTATTATGGAGTCCTGGTGTGGCACTGTAGGATACGCACTGGACTTATCCAGCAAGGTCGGTGGTTCACACTGACCAGCTGTTCCTCGGAAACCCTATTCCGTGTGTTGTGAAGTGCCATGGAGTCGGTTCCGACTACAGTGTCCCTGTATAGGGTTTCCGAGGAGCAGCTGATGAGTTTGAACTGCTGACACTGTCATACAAACTGACCTTGAAGTCGAGTGCTTAAGCTATGGCACCACACGAAGCACTTAACAACAGCAATATTTATTATGTAAAATGTTACGGTGCATAATTTGCTGTTATTTTTTGCAGATGCTCTCTCATAGATGTTCAATTTTGTGAATTGCTATTCAAAACACTGCCATTTAGCAGGCTGTGGTCTGGTGTACAGTGAAGTCGGTTTTGGTGTTGGGAGTCTTAATGAACAGAAAATTGGGTAATGCTCAACTCTGGTGAACTAAGACAGTTGAATTGCTTAGGCACCTGAAAACCGTTTGGATTCTGACTTCATTGTTACAACACTGGCAACTATTTCAGAGTAGACCTAGCCTTGTTTAGTGTTTTGTTCCATTAGACACATTAGTTGTTAATCTGAAGCCAAGTTGTTCAAGTTACTGTAACTGTAACACCTGCATTGATTATACACCACCCACTCACCAATACATTCAGTCAAATAAGTCAGGTCATTGGAAGCTTTTTAGGTAAGTTTTTATTCATTAAAATGTATCTTTAAGTTTGTAGGTAATGTGTCTAGCCCTCAAAGATAAAGATGAGATTTATAAAGATATTGACAGTAAAAGGCAATAGTAATGAAAGTAAAACAAAATGAAAGGTATTCAACTTATATCAGAACCAACTTACTGTAGTCATTGAAGAAAATCCCACCATCAATCAGGGACTGCCTGTATGGTAAAACTTAAAAATGGCCCTCAGTACTCACTCTTATTGCTTATTTATTTCTGCCCTCACCCGTTCTTCATTACTTTTTCTCCAAATTAATCATCTTTGTCTATCATACATCTTTCCAGTCCTTTCCCAATATATTTATATGTGTGTGTATGTGATTATACACAGGTTGCTTGTGTTTTAAACATAAATAGTGTTGTTGTTGATAAGTTCCATCAAGTCCATTCTGAATCATAGTGACCTTGTATAGGATTTGCAAGAAGCAGATGGTGGGTATGTACTAGTGACCTTGTGGCTAGCAGTCCAGTGCTTATCCTACAGCGCCACACAAAGTAATATTACAATATTATCTGTTTGTTTCCATTTGCTCTTTTTATCTATAATCTTATATATTAATTAAAAGTGATTTAACATATAGTTTTAACACCTTACAATGATCTTCACTGAGATTTTACCATATTTTAAGTACTACTTTACCAATGCACAGAAAGAACAGATTTCTGCTTTTTTAAAAATTATTATGCTAAACAATGCTCAGGTGAACTTTCTTGCATGTGTATCCATATGTATATCTGAGGGTACTTATTATTTGTGATATATATCAATAATTGGATATGCTTGATTTTCTCGAAGTTTGTAAGAATTCAGTTTGCACTACTATTCTATTGGTTATAATCCTCATATTAGCTCATATTATTGACCTGAGCTTCTATTTAGTTGCTTGGGGATGTGTTGTTAAATCCAATCCAGACACGTCTCTAAACAGATACTTGTGGCCAGGAGAGTAAACTGGACAGGTTATTTTCCATGGCACTCTGGATTGCTATAGTGGAAGAAGAGTTTTGCTTTGTTTACTTAAAACAGCCACAGTCTAGAATAAGGTACCTAATGCAATAAAAATACCACAATTAAAATGCAGACGTGGCAATGAATTTTATAAAATAACTGTAACCTATTCTTTGCTAAGAAATAAATGATTTACCTAATTTGTTTGCCTGTGTTTTAACGATTAAACTCTATTTGCTTATTATATGCATGAGGGATCAGAGAGTCCAACCTACTTTTCAGGCTACCCTGCCTATTTTTACCTGATTTATATTAGAGATAATTAATGGGGACTAAATACAAAACTGTGGGCGTATGATAGATTGGAGCAGATTCGAATACTTTTATCCTATTATAGATGGCAGAATTGCATCCTCATGGATAGTTCCCAAATAACAGGTACTATGCTTTTGTGCTTTGCTAGCACACAGATACAAAAGAAACTCTTTCCCCTATATATCCATCTTTTTATCATTCTGTTAAAATACATAGTCCTTTTAAAACCATAATACAGCAGTGTGGTTCAGAATGATGTTTGTCTGTAGTCTTTTTGGATGAAGATGCTATTGCACAGGTCTGTTTCAGTTGGGGCTTTTCAGGTGGCAGGAAGTGAGATGTACTTAAAGTTAGTACAGAAGAGTATTTTGGCAAGGATGCCAACAGAAGTTAAGAATTCCAAACCAAAAACAAACTAAACCACGTGAGCAACCAAACAACTAAATCTTACGGAAGCTTGAGTTATTTAAGACATGGTAGCAGCTGATTTGATCATCTTCTTTTGGGTGACATCTAATACTTCCCAATCTATGGGTCTCTATTCCTATAACTTAGCTCCTAATTTTTTCTCTTCTGTTCTCTATCCTTCTTTATGGTGTCCCTCTTTGTTCTCCTCTATACTATGATGGTCAGTATATTATGTCCACTGCTGCCTCATGGCTTTTTTGTGAAACTATGTGTCTCTTCCTTTTTTTTTTTGCTGTGATCTGTTTCTCCTACTAGCTGGCCTCTCTGTATGCCTTGCACTTAGCCATTATTGTAGTTGGTTTTTCTCCAGTACAAATTGAGGAGGAACCAGCACATCTCATGAGTACCTGATCTGTTTGGTTCAATCTCTGATCCAATGAGTTGTAACCAAAGTTCAGAATTACCTGGGGCAAAATTAAAAACAATTTTGTGAAGGCTTTTTCTTTAAACAGAACCATGTATATATTAGATAGGCAACATTTTAATTGGTTTTTTTTTTTTTTATCATAGTGGAGTTCTTAACTTAGCCTGATGGAAGGTTTTAAATCTGCAGCATGGAAA
Organism: Chrysochloris asiatica; assembly: GCF_000296735.1. Classification (NCBI taxonomy): domain Eukaryota; kingdom Metazoa; phylum Chordata; class Mammalia; order Afrosoricida; family Chrysochloridae; genus Chrysochloris; species Chrysochloris asiatica. The sequence goes on along the minus strand of NW_006408695.1, from coordinate 4,976,982 downwards.
TCAACATGATAAGACTCATTTAGAGACTTAGATTCTAGTTCTGAAACTGCCCCAGCCATCGGTGGAATTTTTTGTAAGTTTACTTTGCATGCTTAAACCTCCATTTGCTATTATGTATTCAAGAAGTTTGCTGTGAAAAAAAGGACAAAGCAAGTTTAAGATAATAGGAGGATAAGAGTTAAGTACTCAACACTCTTGAAATTTCACAACCTTTACAAGCCAATGGAGCAGTTCTACTCTGTCCACATGGGTTCATCATAAGTCAGAATCAATTCACAACCACAATAATAAGCCTTGCATTCAGATAAAAGCAAGGTTCCTTGTTCATTTACCAAAGGGAATCCACTCCAAGTGGGAACAATGGGAGACACTAGTGAGCATTAAGAAGACTGTGAACAATGGAACAAGGTTCCAGAGGAGGCATTAGAGACCAGAGTCAAGAACATAATTGTAAAGGTTTGGTTAACATAGAGATTACACATGTCTTCTGATGTGCCTACAGAGAAAGAAAAGAATATATCTATTGAAACAGAAATACTTAGTGAGGACGTGCATTGTCATGCAAGATCACAATGCCCTTGAATAGCAGTCCTTCTGCATTTAATCCAAAATTTAGACTTCAGCTCTTCTGTGAGCATCTCACTGTAATGAAGACTGTTGATTGTTGAACTTTTTTCTGATAGTGTTCCAATACTGGTCCTTAAGAATCCCAGAAAACTGTAAGCATCAATTTTCCAGCTAATGGTTGACTTTTGAACTTTTTCTTGGTCGGCAATTGAAGATGATTCCATTCCATATCTGCCGTTTACTCTGAAACTCATAGTGATGCATCCATATCTGATCACCAGTAACAATTAAAACAGCAACAACAACAACAAAAACTTTAACCTTCCTTTGAGTATTGGTCCAAATTTTGTTTGCAGATGTCCAAACACTTCTGTTTATGCTGTTTAATGAGTTGTTTCAGTATCAGCCTTGCACAAAGTTTTTGAAACCCAAATTTGTCATGGAGTAGGCAGAGCCATGATTGATTTGCAAATAATTTGCCACACAATCCATTGTCGCTCATCTGTTCCACAGAATCATTTCACATACACGCTCAATGTTGTCATCATCCATGGATGTGGATGGGAATTTGAATATAACTCGAGTGTGGATAATTTTTGACTCACCCTCATGTGTGAGTGTGTAGAATATAGTGAATGATTGCAACTTATGAGTCAGGAAAAATGTTGGAGGAATGTATGAAAACTAAGGTAACAGAGTAATTGAGAATTAATTGGGACTTCCATGGTACACTAACCTAGGATTCCTCTTCAACTATGTTCAGAAACCATTGTGAGGTAGGGGTGTCAGAGAGATGAAGATCACATGTCAGCATTAGAACTGAAAAAGCATCCTGCGTCACAGGCATTTACTCTGGACCCAGTGAAATCACTGCTCTAAAATAGACAAATGTGCCCTCTTGGTAGTATGAAAATACAAAGAAAAGTATAGTTCTTGAAGACAGGTAGATTCTGAAATGAACTCTGGGAGGGGCTGAACCATGCCTGCCCTGTGTTTTTTTTGTGTCTCAAAGTCACCAACACATAAATCATTGCTCTTCTTTAGAGGAAGAATGAATAAAGTGACAGACAGATGTCAGGGATGTTTTGCCATGGATGTGAAAATTTTAAGGAATGGAAAATAAACTTTTCCACTTTTTGGTTAATAAAGGTAATATCAAGATATTGATGTAGGTGTCAAGCCTTCAAATTGGATTCAGGGGTCTAGTCTCCTGACAAATAATGTTTCAGAGTTTAAATAACGATGCAGTGATTTGATGTTTTTTAAAGTCAAAGATCACAATCTCTCTGTGAATCTGTGGCTGCGTGCACTTTGCTATGTTGCTGGAAGCTCTGCCAACAGTATTTCAGATACCAGAACTGTTACCCATAGTGGACACATCAGTGGAGTTTCTAGACTAAGGCAGATTAGGAAGGATGACTTGATGATTGTTGTTGTTAAGTACCATGGAGTTGGTTCCAACTCATACTGGCCCTGCACAGGGTTTCTGAGGCTGCAAATCTTTATGGGAGCAGAAATCCTCATCCTTCTCTCGTGGAACAGCTGGTAGTTTCGAACTGCAGACCTTGAGGTTAGAAGCCCGATTCGTAACCACTACGCTACCAAGCTTGATGATAATACATCTGAAAATTAGCCAGTTAAAATATATTTATTTTTAAATTTTGGGAATTGAATGAAGGTTTGCAGATAAGATCATCAGTTTTACATTCAAGAAATGATACACTTAATTTCATCTCAGTGATTGCGATCCCCTCCAAATAATGAGTATTTCCACTTCCTCCCTGTGATTTTAATTTCCATTCTATTCTCCTTCTAATCCCTTCTCAACTGTGTCCTTAGGTAAATGTTGCCCTTTTGATCTTGATTGACAGACCACTCCATGGTGAGCATATCTTGCAAGTGTTGTCATCCCCCATATATAACTACCCCTTTTGCCAATGTAAATCGTATGATACATAATAGAACATTATCCATTTTGCTTGCTTTGAACACAGTCATCAATAGGGACCAGTCACTGGAGGAAGACATTATGTGTGGTGAAGAGGGCAAGTTAGAGTGAGGAGGATGCTAAGTTAGATGGATTGACACAAGAACTGCTTTGGGGAACTTCAACATGTTGGTGACTGTGAGGACCATACAAGGGCAGCATTGTGTTTTGTTGTACCTAAGGCCATTGAGAATTGGCGTCTACTCAAAGGAAATGTGCTTATCTCTTCCAGACTAAGGAAGGCTAGGAAGAAAAGACTAAAGACCAATTGTGAAAATTAGCCCGTGAAAATCTTATGACACACAACTGAAGATTGTCTGATCTAGTGCTGAAAGATGACCTATGTGAGCAGATACTCAGAATACACAGTAGCCATGACAATGGACCCAGGCACCATAGTGATTATGAGGACTGCACAACACCAGGCAACATTTTGTTCTGTTGGTACCAACTCAATGGCAACTAATAATAACAATGAAGGCAAAGACATTTCAGAAGGCTAAGGCAGATAGTATTTTTATAGGAGCATATTGTAGAGATCGTTTGGAGATAGATGGAGTTGAATTCTGGAATGTAGCTGAGGTAATTGGGTATTTACATTCAGTGAGGTAGGGTAGAGAAAATTATGAAGTTAGGGTGAAACCAATGTGTGTGACTTCTCAGAGGTTTTCAAGTCAACAAATTCCTTAGCTTAAAAGATTTGTTCCTCTTGTGCTCCACTGTGGTTGTTGTTGTTGAGAGTTGTCAAGTTGGTTCCGACTCATAGCAGCCTTGTATAGGATTGTCGAGGAGTGACTGATGAATTTGAGCCACCAACTTGCTGTTTAAACCGACCTTGTGGTCTAGTGCATTATCCTACGGCGCCACGCCAGGACCACTAGTACCTGGTATTTACTATGGTTTTGAAAAATGCTAATCTGCAACACTACTGAGTAGCACTCTGATCAGTTTTTATATTAGATGAAAGGCATTGTGGACTGATGAGTATTCTTAATCTTCACATTTATACAAAAGCTCCTGAGTGCCTGTCTCTGGCTAACATCTCATCAAAGCTTTGTTCCCTCATCTGTGATAAGGTGTTTTGAGAGATGTGCCTACACTGGTAAATTTTCAAGTGAATTTAAAAATAATCATTTTGCCTGATTCAGACATTAAAAGTAGTGCTTGGGTTTCTGACATGTAGTCTTGGTGAAATTTAGTTAGAATCTAAAAATGAAAGCTTCCCATAGGAGGAGCATGATTAGTAAGGGAAATTGCTGTCATTACTAAAGGTTTTTATTTCAAGAAATGATCTCATTTTCATGGCTCTTTGAGGTATATAAGAAAAACTTATTCCCACCACTCTTTTTATTTAACAGGCAATGAAACTAATGTCCATAGAGGTTTAGTGGAAGCTCATGTAGTAGAGTCCTAATGTAGTTAGTACAGAGAAGCCAGCTCCCTTGACATGTCTACATAGCTTATTTATTCCATCCTGTTAAATGCTGGGCTACGTTATAGGCCTGGTTAAACAGTGGTTAAGCTCTAAGCTGCTAATGAAAAGATTGGTGGTTCAAACCCACCAGTGGCCCCACTTGAGAAAAGACTTGGAGATATAATCCCAAAAAGACTTTCAGCCTATGAATCTTTATGGGAGAGTTCTCCTCTGTGATACAGAGTCCTTATGACTTACACATAGGTCATCTCTTCATACACAAACACACCTATAAGTATATGACAAGCAAGCTTCTAAGTGAAAATACTCCTTCTGTGTGTCATGGACTTTAAAGGGGGCAAATTAGAAATGTACACACATAGTTTACAAATATCTGATAAATAGAATTATCATGTTGATGAGTCCATTGTAAAAACAACTGTGAGATGTTAGGTCTTTGTTATCTTTTAAAAGACTTTTGTCTGTTTTGTCAACTGAAAGGTAATAATTTTAGTTGGTTACAATCCTTAATGGAATCTTCATTTTATCAAATGCACATTATGCCTTTGTGGTAGGTAGAATTCAAAGAACTGAATAGAATAAAACATATTTGATAGTAATATTCTGTGACACAGTCAATATATAATGACTCAAAAAGGGCATTTACTGTGTCTCAGGGTTATTGTCATGAACATGGATGATTGGATCATTATATAAGGGTAAGTCAAAAAGTACTGCTACTAGGGTTCCAGTTTTTAAATATGTGAGTTTATTTCAAACAAAGTGTGATTAACTATGAGTGGTTCAGTGGATGGCAACATGCCAGTTCTTTCACGAATGCACTTGTCTCAGTCTCATTGTATAAGTGCCGTTGAGTCATTTCCAACCCATTGCGACCCTGTATATGGTTTCTGAGGAGCAGCTGGTAAGCTTGAACATCCGACTTTGTGGTTCAAATAGATTTTGCAGTCCAGTGCAAGAACCCACGGCACCATACCGGGACTCATTAGGGTATCCTCAAATAAATGATGTAATGAAAACAGTGACTTCCAAGGAGATCTTCTGGGGCAGTTAATTTCAAAGACAAAAGTCAGCTCAGAGAGTTATGACTACTGATTTTTTTATTTCAAAGTGGGTAATCTTGATAGAGGAGTCCTGGTGTGGCTCTGTGGGTTACTGTGCCAGACTGCAAAGCCATTTGAACTGCAAGGTTGGTGGTTCAAGTTCACCAGCTGCTCCTCAGAAAACCTTTACAGGGTCTCTATGGGTCGGAATCGACTCGATGGCACATAACAACAACAGTCTAGATAGATTTTCCCAAAGAACACAGGATGATCATGAAACTTCAATGAAAGAAGTTTTAAGAAAATTGAAAACTGAATTGGTGAGAAAAATCCCAGGAAAGTTGAATTCTGAAATTATTTTTTGTTCCATCACTGTAATACACCTGTTTATTTTCTGTCCTAGGAGAATTCCATTGAGAAGCCTTACCTCATCCATATTACAGTCCTGATCTTTTCCTTTCAGACTTCTTTTCTCCAAACTCCAACATTTCAAAGAACACATTTGAGTCCCTTGAGGACACCAAAACTGATGTTTTGACATGGTATAAATTTAAGAGTGCAGAATTCCACCAAGAGATAGTGTGGGTGGGGGATTGTATAGTGCCACTTAGGAAGGAAATTAATAGAAAAATTTTTAATGATACAAAAATACATTAGCAAGATTTAATGTCATATTTTCTAACTTCTCAACTAGTCAAAGTCTTTGCTGAAGAATAATAAGAAAAGTATGTAATTGTGTATTTTCAAGAACTCTTGTTTTTGCATAAATCCAACCGTGTGGTTATCAATCCTATAGCACCACTAGGATGAACTCCTTTTTTAATTGTTATTGTTGCTATGTGCCATTGAATCAGTTCCTACTCATAGCATCCCTATATGGGGTTTTTCAGGAATGACTGGTGTGTTTGAATAGCTGATCTTACAGTCAAGCCAACTTTGTGGTCCAGTGCTGTATCCTGCAGTGCCACACCAGAACTAGTCCTTTGGAATTAGCAATGTTTATTTTATGCTTTGTAAGTTCAGAACTTAGTAGGAAAAGGGAGAAAGGAGATCTAAAAACAAACAGCCCATCATCTCTAGAATAGCTTACAATATCCTTAGGAGTACAAAAAAGAGTTAAGTGACAGTCTTAATAGCAAAATACAAATGAGTGAAAAGTGGTCTGATAAAACAGTTATATAAATGTGAAGAGGATGAGAAAAGAAATAAAAAAACCAGACTTTGAAATGGCGATCTTTTTTACTTTTATATTCATAATACTTTACCATGACAATTGTCAGGGAACAATTGTCAAAACACCAGGCACTTCAGTGAGGAAAATGCTCTTCTTTAATCATTTACTTTGAGAAATAAATCTTATACTTGGCATGGTATGGGATTTTGAGAGTTGAAGCTGTAAAGCTTATTTTCAGGTTTTCTTCTTATTAAAACTAGTTGCGTGACCCTGAGCAAGTTAACTTAATCTGTCTGTGCTTTCGTTTCCTCATCTAGAATATGGACCTAACTCATAAAATGTTTGTTGTTGCTAGGTGCCTGTGATTCAGTTCTAACTCATAGCAATTCCATATACAACAGAAACACTGCCCAGTTCTTCGCCATCCTCACAAGTGTTATGTTTGAGCCCACTGTTGCTGGCACTGTGTCAATCCATCTAACTGAGGGGGGTGGGGGGTCTTCCTCTTTTTCACTTTACTTTACCCAGCATGTTGTCCTTCTCCTGACATCATGTCCAAAGTTGATTTTTGGCAGCTCCCTGTCAATGTAGTGTTGCAATCAATTTTGAATTATCTTCAGCAGACTTTTATTTGCATGTGATGTTAATGTTATTGTTCGTTTGTTTCCTTATTCCATTGGGTCAGCTTTCTTTGGAATGGACACAAAGTATGAAGTCTTGACATCCTCTCTTCTAAGGAGCATTCTGGGTGTACTTCTTCTAAGACAGATTTGTTTGTTCTTGATACGTTCAATATTTTTCACCAAACCACAATTCAAATGCATAAATTCTTCTCTGGTCTTCCTTATTCATTCTACAACTTTCACGTGCACATGAGGCTATTTAAAATACCAGTGTTTGTGTCAAGAACACCTTAGTCCTCAAACTGATCTCTTTGATCTTCAAAGAGGTCTTGTGTAGCAGATTTGTCTAATGCAATAAGCCTTTTGATTTCTTAACTGCTGCTTCCATGACTATTAATTACAGATACAAGCAAAATGAAGACTTTGACAATTACTCTATTTGTCATGATGTTATTTATTGTTCCAGGTTTGAAGACTTTTGTTTTTTTTTACATTGAAATGCAATCTATACTTGAGGTTTGGTATTCAGTATCTCATCGAGCAAGCAAGGATGTTTAATATGCATATCATAGGTGGTTAATGAATCTCCCTCCAATCCTTATGCCATGTTATTCTTTCTATAATCCAGTTTCTCTGATTATTTGCTCAGAATACAGATAAAATAACTATGATAAAAGGATACAAAACTGGCACACACCTTTCCTGATTTTAAACTATTCAGTTTCCCATTTTTCTGTTGTAATGAGGAACCTGTCTATGTACAGGCTTCTCATGACTACAGTTAAAACTGTTCTGGAGTACCCATTCTTTGAAAAAGTATTCATTGTGTGTTATGATACACATAGCCTTTGTATAAGTCAGTAAAGCCTAAGTAAATATATCACCTGGTGTCAGCAGTGATATCTCTTGTTCCATGTCCTTTTGTGAATCTACCTTGACTATCTAGTATCTCCTTGTCAGCGTAGTGTTGCAGTCATTATTAAATTATTTTCAGCAAAATTGTACTTGCATATGATATTAATGATATTGCTTGATTATTTCCGTATTCCATTGGGCCACTTTTCTTTGAAATGTACACAACTATGGATCTCTTCAAATTGGTTGGCCAAGTAGATATCTTCCAAAAATCTTAGCATAGATGAGTTAGCACCTCCAGTGCTGCATCAGTTTGTTAAAACATTTCAATTTATATTCAGTGAATCCCTGGATTCATGTTTTTCTCCATCTCTTCAGTGCTTTGTTTTTCAATACTATTGACTCTTGATCATATGGTGGTCATTTTAAATGGTGGAGCATGAACCAATTCTTCTTACTACAGTGATTTGTATATGCCTGGATATTGAGCTTCACCATTGTCTCTTCCCATGTTGTTGTTGTTAAGTGCCATAGAGTCTATTCTGACCCATAGTGACCCTGTATAGAATTTCCGAGGAGCAGTTGGTGAGCTTGAACCGCCATCTGGCGCATTAACCCACATTGGCATACCAGGACTCTGCCTCTTCCCATTTGTTGTTGTTAAGTGCTGTTGAGTCCATTCTGACCCATGGCAATCCTGTATAGGGTTTCCAGGGAGCAGCTGGTGAGCTTGAACTGCCGACCTTGCAGTTCAGACTGCTTTGCAGTCTGGCGCATTAACCCACAGTGCCACACTAGGACTCCATCTCTTCCCATAGATGTAGTCAATTTGATTCCTGTGTATTCTTTCTGGTGAAATCCATGTATATCATTGCCATTTATGGTGTTGAAAAGAGAGATTTTCAGTAAGTAATTGATTGGTCTTAAAAATTCTTTCATGTGATCCGCAACATCATTTCTATCACAAAGGCCATATTTTTCAACTGTATCCTTCCTCTTTATTTTAAACTTTTGCATTCCAATCACCAGTGATTACCAATAATCCTGAATGCATTTTTTAAAAACAATTACAGACTCAAGAAATTGGTAGGATTCTTCAGTTTCATCATCACTTGCTTTGGTGGTTGTGTGTAAGTTCGCATAATAAGTGTATGGATATTATCCTGTTATAGACAGCATTGTACTTCAAGCTAGATCTTTTTTGATGGTGATTGGAACACTATTCCTCTTTTTTGTTCTTGACTGACTGATTCAGAATGACATAAAACATTCTATTTCATACCTAGAGTATTGATCTTTATATGCTACATTTCATTTTTGACAACTTTAAATTTTCCTGAATTCATATTTAGTCCATTCCACCTTCTGATTATTAATGGACAATGCGGCTGTTTCTTCACTTTTGAGTTGTACCCCATCAGCAACCAAAGGTACAAACAGCTTTGCTCCATTCACATCATTAAGGTCCATTCTACTTTGAAGGAGGTTGCTCTTCACCAGTTGTACTTTGAGTGCTTTTCCACTATATCTGATAATGCCGATAATGCCGTGCAGCAATCCATAATATTTTCAGTGGCTAACTAGATAAAAGTTGTCTCTCTTTCTTTCTAGTCTATCTTAGTCTGGAAGTTCCATTGAAACCTATCCACCATGGGTGATCCTGCAAGTATTTAAAATACTAGCACTACAGCGTTACATTAACCACCACGGTATAATAAATTGACAGAAGAGTGGTGTTTTTTTGTATGTTTGTTTTTAAGATTTTAATGAATATTAAATATATATTGTGTTTATTCTTCTTTATTTTTTTAATCTCAAAGCCTGCACAGCTGCGAAGGCAGGTGATTGGGTATGCTCTTATACAGTGAGGACCAGTCATGATTCTAGTTATCCATCTATCCATTCACTCATTTATGCATGCATTCCATCAAAGATTTACTGAGCATCTACTTTGTGGCAAGCATTGTAGGTACAGCAATAGACCATGCTTTCAATAAGCTCATGGTTTTATGGTGGAGGCAATGAAATAGACAATTGTTATGCAGCTTAATCAAGTGTTGTGGTGGCTGAGACACCTACTTAGCCATAGACGGACTGATGGAGAGGCACCCAGAAGTATTCTGCTCATGGACAGTACCACCAACTCCCCAGATAATCTTTATTTTTAGGTTTTTATTGTGAATGGTGTGATAGTTTACATGGAAGAATATCGGTTTTACACTGATTTCATTGCAAAGATTACAAACCCTCCATGTATCATCATTCAACAGCATTGGCTTCTATTCCCTCTGTTTTGTTTTCTTTTGTTTTGATTTTTTTGTTTGCTTATTTTGGAATTACACAATAACACTCAGGAATATATAATCATTTAAACAGCCAAGGGCATATTCTGTAAGCCTGCCTCCTGGCCATATATTGTTATTTCTTCTGGAGTCCTTGGTTTGTTCAACTAATAGTGTGTTTGGGTGCTAACCAAAAGATAAGCAGTTGGAGTCCATCCAGAGGCACTTGGAAAGAAAGGTCTGATGATTTACTTCTGAAAAAAACAGCTATTGAAATTCCTAGGGAGCATAGATGTGAGGGGTTACCATGAATTGAAATCAACCAGATAGCAGATGTTTTTCTAACATTTTTTTCTATTCTACAGAGTGTTTTTTTTTTTTTAACCTAATGTTTCATTTGTTTTTATATTGATTTGCTTCCTGTAATTGATAAGAAATCATAGTGTTAACCGTAGACTACCTAGCAACATTTATTTCTTTCTTAGTGGTAAAAATAATAGTATTGCACTTTTAGGTAAGTTTATCTCTTAAAGATCACATGTGTAAAGTGCTTAGAACAAAGCCAGGCACAAAATAGATTTAATAGACCAATACCTACTGCTATTATTATTTGGACAGCATATTTGTTATTTGTGAAACAATTTCATTGAATTCTGTTCTATGAGGCAGATATGCTTTTTTTTTTTTTTTTAATAGGTACATTTTTCTTTGTTTATACTGTGTTTTCATACCAAGGTATAGCTATAAAGCTGTGATCATCAAGCTCATCTAGTAAAATAACCAACACTTAAAAGCCTGCTACAGGGAAATGGAAACTGTATTTCCTCCTAATTTCCTCAGACAATGCTTTGCCTTCCAAAAATGGAAGGAATGAAAACAAGGCATTTTGGACATTTAAATTTTATGTCCCTCTTAATCCTGTTTGTTGATATAACTGTTGTGTGCAGTCAAGTAGATTCCTAATTATAGCTACCCTATATAGCAGACTAGAACTCCCCTTTAGGGTTTCCTGGACTGTAATCTTAAGAAAAAATATATATATAAATTTTTTTTTTCTACATATGTTTTTTTGTTGTTGAACATATACACAGCAAAAACATACACCAATTCAATTTTTACATGTACAGTTTTATGACATGATTATATCCTTTGGGTTGTGGAACCATCTTCACCCTCCTTTTCTGAGTTGTTACTACCTCACTAACAGAAATCCCCTGAGATTCCTACTGCTCTTGTCACTTTGTTCCAGTATTTTGGGTTGTTGTTGTTAAATGCCGTTGAGTGTTTGCTGACTCATGGCACCCCTGTATAGGGTTCCTAAGGAGTGGCTGGTGAGTTTGAACCAATATAGATAGTTTTTAAAGTACATAGTGCTCAAGGCCGATTTAATAACTAGGTCAGCAATTATACCCACTAGCTGCTCTTTCGAAACCTTATACAGGGTCTCTATGAGTCTGAACTAACTCGACACTCTTAACAACAATATTCAATCTGTATGCTGATCACATAATATGATAAATTGGATTATATGAAGAAGAGCATTGCATTAGGATTGGAGGAAGACTCATTAACAACCTTGCAATATGCGCATGGTACATGCTTGCTTTCTGGAAGCAAAGAGGACTTACAGTACTTACTGAAGAAGATCAAACTTTCAGTATGCATTGTACCTTATTTTAAAGAAAACAGAAATTCTCACAACTGCATCAATAAATAACATCATGATAAATGGATTGAAGTTGTCAAGACCTCATTTTGCTTGGATCCACAATCAACAGTAATGGAAGCATCAGTCAAGAAACCAACGACAGCATATTGTATCAGGCAAATTTGTTGCAAAAGGCCTCTTTAAAGAATTCAAGAGTAAAGATGTCCCTTTTACGAGTAAAGTACCATGGTATTTTTAATAAGATGCATGTGAAAGTTGTATAATGAATAAGGAAGACCGCCAATATATCAATACATCTGAATGTTGATGTTATTAAAGGTTATGAAAAGTAGCATAAATTGCCAGATAAACAAATCTGTCTTGGAAGAAGTACAGTGAGATGCTCTTTAAAAGCAAGGATAGCAAGACTTTGTCTCTTGTTCTTTGGATATATTGTCAGGAATGACCAGTCCTGGAGTTGGACATCATCATGCTTATAAGTTCAGGATCATTGAAAAAGAGGAACAAAATGGATTGACATAGCAGCAGTAGCAATAGGTTCACACATAATTAAAAATGTGAGGATGGCTTAGGACCAGGCAGAGTTTCCTTCTGTTGAGCATAGGATGAGTATGAGTTGATACCAACTTGATGGCACATAATAACAACAAGAACCTTTTCCTAAGAAATCCTGGACTCTTAAATTTGTATCACATCATAACTGAAGTTTTTATATTCTTAAGGGGTTCAAATCATGTTCCTTTTTAATAATCTTAGAATTTGAGGAACAAAAATAAGGCTAAAGGAAGAGATCAGGGTAAGGTTTTCCAGCGACATTCTCCTTGGACAGCTGTTGGCTATCCTTGAGGAATGAGCAGGTGCATTGTTGTGGGAAATCATGCTTGTTAGTTAAATGTTCTATGCAGCTTCTGTGGCCTTTTTAATCACTGCTACAGTTCTAAATTTTCTTAAAACTTCATCATATACATGCCCTGATTATCAAGTGTCCTTTGAGAAAATATATCGAGATAACCCCTATGGAATTAAAAAAATCAGTTGTCATAAAGATGACCTTGCTGCCATTGAATTTAATTCACTCAGCAGATCTCCTCAGAAGCCAGTATTTTCACTGGACCTGTTTTTGAAGGTACCTTAATGAGGCTAATACATGTGTATTACTCAAGGGGCTTTTTGTAGCCATCCACTGATAAGAGACATATTTTACATATTTTGTTTGAATTAAACCAATGTATGTATGAACAGACATATTAGTAGCAATGCCTTTTTTTTTATGTTTTATTGTGAATGATTTGATAGTTTCCGTGGGAAAACATTAGTTTTACATTCATCCTATCATATATGGTTTCATTGCCATGGTTACAATCCCTTCCACGCATCGTCAACCAAGCAAAGGGTATACCCTATAAACCTGTCCCCTAGTCGTCAGCACACAGCCCCTCTCCTTCTCTGGCTCTAAAGTCCCCAGTTGCTCCATCTCTCCATGTCATCTTCTCTGCCTCCATCTCTGGCGTCACTGCTTCTCCGGGTAGGGTTCCGCACTCCACTTTTCTCCCTTGATGGTCTCAGGGACCTCTGCTCCTAGATTGCAAAGTTAATCACTCACCTCCTTTTGCTACAAAACGTCTGCCTTTACATTTCCAACCCTCACAGTCAGTCCTGATAACAGTTATTCTCTATTGTATCGCAAGAGACCTATCCCCATCTCCTTTTACCAGCCCCGCCTAGACAGATTGGATACTACTCAATGGAGATTCTACCTTCCTCCATGCCCTTTGGATCTAGATTCCCGCTTAAAACTCTTAAGCCAGTCATTTCTTAGCAATACCTTTTTAAGTTAGTATAATATGTATTCCTGGTATGGTGTTGTGGGTTAATGCACATTGGATTCCAAAGTCATTTTCAACAGAAAGGTTGAGGGTTTGGTTGGTGGTTCAAGCTCACCAGTTGCTCCTTGGAAACCCTATGGAGGTTTGCTGTGCATCTGAACTGACTCTACAGCACTTAACAGCAACAAGTATAATATACTCATTGTTTGTTGTTAAGGGCTGTTGAGTCAATTCTGACTCATAGCAACCCCATATAGGGTTTCTGAGAAGCAGCTGGTGGATTTGAACTATACCGTGCATTCCATTGCTTATCCTACAGCAGCACCACATCAGGACTCCTATACATGTTTATCCAAAAAATCTTTGCTTGTAATTCAGACTCATGGTAACCCTTTATGTCTAAATATTCTGTAACATTGTCAAATACTTGTATCTCTGTTTCTAGAAAACAAAAGATAGTGGAAAGACATCCCAATAAAAAGAAAAAAAGGGAATGACCCAACATTCCCATGAACAAGAATTGCGGCTTGCAGCAGTTCTAAGAGGAAGGAAACTGATTTAAATCAGTACCTGATTGCAGGTACTGAGTTAAATATTGAGCGTGAAGGATTTAAGTATCCTTTACTATACTTTATAAGCTTGTATGGTTTAGGTTTGTTTGTTTGTTTGGGTGGTGGTAGAATGCTTTTGAGAATACTCTGCAATCTAAGCATAGGTGTGAGACTGTGGATTGCTTTATCCTCTGTTTCAGATGAGCACACCCAGAAACAAGGATATGAGATGATTTCCCTTAGTTAATTTTGTAATGTCACACAATGCTTGTGATAGATATCTAGTTGCATCATGTATCTACTCCTTGCTGTCAATGTTGGAGGGTTTTAAAAGCCTAAAGTCCTCCAAGTGGAAATTTCCATTCCTTGAGTGCAAATTCTTAATAGTCGTTGAAATTGTTCCATAAAGTTATCATTTGTTTTGGGTTTTATTTGGTTCCACCTCTGCCCGCACTTCTGTGGTTCTTTGATTTAGACTCTCTTGGCATCAGCTGTTAAGAAATACCAATTCTACCTTGAAATAGTCCATTAAATAATGACTCGTGTCAAACCAAGAGTTTATATTCTTCTCTTCTTATGCATAACAACACCTGTTTGATCCAATCGTAGTAAAATAAAAATATAAAAACTGGTCATCTATTTTTGTCCAACTGTAACTTGCAGCCCCCATGCATGGTACTTTAATCATCCATTCCCATGACATGAAATTTGAGTTCAGTTATGACATGAATCACTCTAAGTCAGAGTTTATTAATGATATTGATTTGAGAGGAGGCATTCTCTTGAGAACTTATCCACATGGTTAAGAGCCATTCATTCCTTTTGCATAACCTGATTCCTTAATTCTAAAATGTGAATGTGAAAATCAATCCTTATTCTAGCCTTATGATTTGTGATACCACACTGTCAGTTTTCCAACAGGAGTATCGTATAAATTGGTTGCTTGTAGAAAGTGGTTCATTTCGACAGAGTCTGACATGGTATTTCAGTTTTATTTTAGTAAATACAATTGAGCATCTCGTAGATACCCAGCTTTGCAGTAGGGATACCTGTATATAAAGCCTCAGTATGGTAACTGAGTGGTTAAAGTACAGGATAAAAAGAGTTTGGCAATTCAATTTTTTTTATAACAGACTTAAAGACATACCATTCATTGCATAACATATAATTCACTCAGATGATTATTAAAGAAAGTGACCAATAGACACCCAACAAATTCAGTACATCCTGAATAATGGATTATAGAGATTGACAAGAATTCTATAAAACTTAGCTTCTTAGTAAATAGACCCTAACAGACAATGCCTGTATGGTATTATAAGCCAATATTCAAAGTCAGCAAAGGGCAATCTGGAAACAAAGGGGAAGACCAAAGCAAACCCAGTTTTGAGAGACTTGGGGAGATTCCTGAGTGGGAATCTTCTCTGAAAAGAATTCTGAGAGTCCGTGTTGGGATTTCCTAGGTATAGGTTAACAGCATAGGAGAAATAATAAGGTAGAATTTTACTGGAAGAGGAAAGTTTTATATGTCGATGATCAGCGAACTACTAGTAACTCAATATGGTTAGAGTATGGAGAGCAGTGAGGGAAGGGTGCTTTCTCTGCATCTGGGGAGTGGATAGGCTACCACTGTATGCTTTCATAGAGAGTATGCCTTACTGTGATGTCACAAAACAGGGTGACATCAACTGAAGATGTGACATTTGAGTCGGCTCACAAAGGATGTGTGTGTGTGGGGGGGGAGGGTTCGAGAAAGGCCACAAGTAGGAACTTTACCCTACAAGTAGGATATATGTAAAAGAATGGTCCTTTAGGCTGGGTGAATAATTTGATGTAGTTGGAGAATGGGGTAAGTAGAATATAGAATGAATCCAACCTAAAGAATACATTGGTGAGAGCTGGAAGGACACCTTCTAAAGGGATTCTGAGCAGTGTAATTAAGTTGTAGATAGCCTGTTATTTTCCTCCGTTTTACAGATGAGAAATATGTTGCTCAGAGAGGTGAATGACTTGCCAAGGTTGTAGCTACTGGGTGTTTTGAACCAATGTTTCAATAAAGGAAGGGTAGCATCAACATCTATATGAAATTACTGAATGCAATATAGAAAATATTAGTGGTAACTGTGTTAGTGAAGAGGGATAATAGGCAACAGTTTTCTTTTGTTCACTATACTTTATAATTTGAGGATTTTAAAAAGTAGGTATAGAATTGTATCGTCATTACAAATCTATCTTAATTTTAAAATACTTCCTTCATCCTCAAAAGGAATCTTTTCTTGCCCATATGTAGTCATTCCCCATTCCTACTTGCAACCCTATGGAAACCTCAAATCATATTAGTAGTGATTAATGAATATCATCTTCAGTATTTGTTGTTGTTAGGTGCCATCAAGTCAGTACTGATTCATAGCAATCCTGTTTACAACAGAATGGAATACTGCCTGGTCCTGGACCAACCTCACAATTGTTGCCACACTTGAGCCCATTGATGCTGCCACTTTGCCAATCCATTTCGCTGAGGGTCTTCCTCTTTTTCTCTGACCCTCTAACTTACCAAACGTGATATACCTCTCTAGTGACTGGTCCCTCCTGACAATATGTCCCAAGTATGAGAGACAAAGTTTGACCATCCTGGCCTCTAAGGACCACTCTGGCTGTACTTCTTCCAACACAGGTCTGTTCTTTTGGCAGCCCGTGGCACTTTCAATATTCTCCTCCAATACATCAAAAGTATCAATTTTCTATGGTCTTCCTC
>NW_006408695.1:4950183-4951492 GCF_000296735.1 Chrysochloris asiatica | reverse complement strand
AACATTATTCATGATGAAAGCAAAAGGTTGTTAAAAACACTGGAAAGAAAGAAAAGACCAAAGGGGATGTCAAAAGAGACTTTGAAACTTGCTCTTTAATGTAGAGAAACTAAAGCAAATAGAAGAAATAATAAAGTAAAAGAGCTGAACAGAACATTTTAAAAATATGCTTGAGGAGACAAAGTCAAATATTATAATGAAATGTGAAAAGACACGGAGTAGGAAACCTAAAAGGAAGAAGACACTCAGAGTTTCTCACGCTGAAAGAACTGAAGAAAAAATTCAAGTCTTGACTTACAATATTGAAGGATTCTTATGGGAGTCCTGGTGTGGCGCTGTGGGTTAATGCACTGTACTGCAAAGTTGGTTTGAACCTCAGAGTCAGCAGTTCAAGCACACCAGCTGCTCTTCAGAAACCCTTTACAGGGTCACTATGAATCCAAATCAACTCAATGGCACTTGACAACAACAATGGGTAAAATATTGACTATCAAAAGATGGTTACAATACATGGAGGCACTGTACCAAAAAGAGATGGTGGATGTTCAACCATTTTAAGAGATAGCGTATGATCCAGAACTGATAGTACTGAAGGAGGAAATCCAAGCTTCACTGAAGGCATTGGTAAAAAATAAGATTCCAGGAATTGATTAAATGCAAACTGAAATATTGATTCTTATTCATAGCAATCCTGTATAGGGTTTCCAAGGAATGGTTGGTGGGTTTGAACTGCTGACCTTGGGGTTAGCAGTACAGTATTTATCCTAATGTACCACAGCAGGATTCCAAAGGATAAATATTGTTGTTGTTGTCAAGTGCCATTGAGTTGGTTCCAACCCACAGCAACCCTGTATAGGGTTTCCAAGGAGTGGCTAGTGAGCTTGAACTGCCACCTTGCAGTTCAAATGACTTTGCAGTCCATCGCATTAACCCACGCCACATAGAAGCTATAAACATATATAAATGTCTGTCACCCAGTCTGTCTGTCATAAATACATGCACACATGCAGTAAACAGTAATTTAGCAAAGTAAAAATCAACAAACATCCAAGGGGCAGTTTTTTTTAAAAATTTGAAAATTATAAAGTTATTTTCCCTCCACCTCCAACTCTCCTTCTTCCCTTTTCCTAATCTCCTTTTCTTCCTCCATTTCTTACAAAAAAGTTACCCCAGCATCATTCACAGCACAAACTGAAATGACCTAAATCTTAAATCTTAAATATAGCATGTCCAAATAATGAGGTGAGATTTTGAGATGGCTTGTTTTTGTATCTTTACTATTGGGATTCTATTGTTGTTGTTGTTGTTA
>NW_006408695.1:4940763-4950083 GCF_000296735.1 Chrysochloris asiatica | reverse complement strand
TGATCTGGATATGTTCTTTTTTACAATGAATGCAACACTGTTCCTCTTCACTTTCTCATTCCCATCATAGTAAACCATGTGGGTGTCAGATTCAAAATGGCCACAATACCAGTCCATTTCAGCTTACTAATGCCTACAATATCGATGTTTATGTGTGCCATTTCATTTTTGACAAGTTCCAATTTTCCTAGATTCATACTTTGTACATTCTGTGTTCAAATATTAGGAGGGACCAATCCCTGGAAAAGTACACCATGCTTTGGTAATGTTGTTGTTAAGTGCCTTTGATTCAATTCCAACATATAGCTACCCTGTATGGGGTTCCCAAGGAGCAGCTGGTGACCTTGAACCACCAAACTTGCAAAAGTTCAAATGACTTAGCAGTCTTGATGCATTAGCCCACAGTGCCAAACTAGGACTTCTTTGGTAATATAGAGGGTAACCAAAAAAGGAAAACATTCAATGAGTTAAATTGACACATTTGAAGCAACAATGGACTCCAACGTAATGACTGTGAGAATGGAGGAGGACCAGGCAGTGTTTTGTTCTGTTGCCCATTGATCTCTATAAGTTGGACCTTACTTGAGGGCATCTAATAGCATTCATCATTCCAACCCAACAGAACAGAGGTGCCAGGCTCTGTGTCATTCAGTGATCATATACACATGAATTTGACTACCCTAAGTCCAACCTTGAGTTTTCCATTGTGTAGGAGAGGCAGCAGATATGAAAATATACTATTGTACAACATTGGAGAGTGGATGTGTTCTGGAATCTCTGGTTTATTTCTTGACATCATTATGTTAAACTTCTTCCTACTGGAAACTATTGAATTGTTTTTAAAAATTTAGTGTGTATTAAGCCTTCAGAATGCTTGTAATTTTGAGAATAAAATCATATCAGTTTAAGATAAAATAAAACTCACCATCCAAAATTTTTTAGTAATGGCCACACTTGAAATGGCCAAGCTTTGGAGTGGCTTAAAGGATAATTGGTCTTAGGTAGATTGTACCAGGTAGGACACACTACAGAATTCACCATATTACCTTGAATTATTATACCTATTTGGTCACACACACACATATGTGTGTGTATGTATATATATATATATGAAATGCCTTAAAATGCAAGTTGCAAATGTAGCAGAATAGACCAGTTTAGGATTGCTTTTTCTTATCATCTCAGTCTCCAGTTAAAAATAAAATTTGCCTACCTCATTTTCCTGTGTGCTACTTAGTCGGATTAACTGGAGTTCTCAACAGGAAAGCAATAGATATAGTAGACTCCATTGTATGGTGGGGGAGAGCCCGATAGAGATAATTATACAGTCACTCCCACTCTATTACCCTTCAAAGAAACTGAGCCTAATATTCTCCTCCTAAGCAATTTAACAAACCTCTTTAAAAAAAAAAAAAAGTATAAGATTTTATTTAGAGAATGAAATAGCTACTGTATATAATCAGAATAAGGAATCATAGCCAATTATTATACTCATTTGATAAGTTATAAAGAGCTATGTTCAAAGCTTTGTATTGTGCTTCCTAAGTAATTGTTCAGTTGTGCGAACTGTCCTTAAAA
The DNA here is from genome assembly GCF_000296735.1 of Chrysochloris asiatica. NCBI lineage: Eukaryota > Metazoa > Chordata > Mammalia > Afrosoricida > Chrysochloridae > Chrysochloris > Chrysochloris asiatica. The sequence goes on along the minus strand of NW_006408695.1, from coordinate 4,948,505 downwards.
TAAGGAGGAGTCATAAAGAACTACTAAAAAAAAAAAATTAATTGTTAGACTTTATTCAGGAAGATTTTCCCCTCTGGGCACAGATTAAGTCTGATTTCATGCTCCATGAGGATGAAACACACATTGGCCTTCCGATTTTTAGTAGTGGTGATTTCTTTGCCCTTCAAAAGATAATGTCCATGTAAAATCCTGTCCACCAGTAAGAAACTAGATTTTTGTTTTTAAAATCTCTTGTAGGTATTATATATCTGTATTCACTGCATATGCTAGCCAATGTTTTCACAAGATAATACCTGTGTGCAAAATTGTACCAATAATTCTAGGATGACCATAAAGAAGCACCAGAAATCTACTTAATTATCTACACATTGAAAAAATGAATTGGCAGTAACACAAGAGTCAATTTCCCCTTTGTTTCCTTTAAGCAACAAAAACAACAAAAAAAAACCTGCCCAATGAGTAAACTTTATGAGAAATTTTCTTTGGTCTTTAATCCTTGTTTGCTCCCATAGGATTAAAACTGAAAAAGAAAGCATCTGTATTAATATCTACTGTGAAAAACTGTACAGCTTAGTTGCTCTAGAGATGGCAGAATGCCTTGGATGGATAAACGTGGCTCCACCGTTAGCTGCATGACCTTAGACCTGCTGTTTAGCCTCTCCATTCCTGAACTTCAAAATGGTTATAATAATAGAATAACTATTATTAGATAGTTATAATATAATAGTAGAATAACCTCACATGGTTATTGTGATGAATAAATGAGTAATAAACATAAGTCAGCAAATCACTCGGATCTGCCTCCATCACAATTGTTAAGTGAAAATCATGACTTAGTTGCCATTGTCGACATGTACATTAAAACTTGTTGAATGGGTATCAGGGCTGGCAGAAAATCTTAGTTGTAGTATGGAACCTTCTGTAATCAATGCAGCTGATAGCTCAGAGGATAGCATTATGGGTAAAAACTCAGCTTCTGATTTTCAGTTGAAAAGTGATTCTCAAAGGATAAAACTCTAAATGTGAAGACCCTTTAAGAATGCTTTAATCATTGTGTTCACTTATGACATTTGATTTAAAAAAAAAAAAAAAAAAAACCTGAAATAATTTCCGGACACTTCTTTTAATAATTATAGAATAAAAGTTCTAAATGATAGCTAAATACTGCATCTTAAAATAAATAGTTTTATTTTTGTGTTTCTAGTGATATAATAGCTAATGGTGCATTTATGAGTATAATCAGTACATCTCTGATTTGATGAGATATTGTTGTAACTACACAGTAAATGTTAGAAATTCTAATCAGAAATTGGGTGGAGGTTAATATTGGTAATTATTTTATCAGAGTTAAGGTTCTCAAGGCCTTTGAATCAAGAAGAATACATTGAAAGAATCTCTTGGATTTACTCAGGAAAGACGATGAGAATTTGGTTTGTGATTTAATCAGTATGACTTGCCATAAGTTTCTTCAGCCTTAAGTTGGGCTGATATTCAAGTCTAGTATATATAAGAGTAAATGAAAAAGTATTAACTATAAAATCATAGAAACCTTTATTATACAATAATTTCAAAATGTGAATCTATTGTTGTTTAATATATCTTGCATCTTGGCTTATATACTTCTGAGTCAGAACTGACTTAGTGGCACATGGCCATCACCAACAACCCCCCCCCAAACCCCCCAAAATTCTGAGCACTGTGATTTTTTCCACGTAAAAATGATAGTTTTAACTCAAAACATTTGAGTTTTGACAACAAAACAAGTCTGAAGAAGCAAGATCATGGCTGTTGCAAAGATGGGGTAAGGGGTTCCTAATGGAAGTCTCCTAGGGCAGAGCCCTTGATACTCTTGAAGAATGGCCTTTTTGTCACCAGTGCAGTTTTCCATTCTCTTAAAAAATTTTCATAATAAACCCCCATGAGTATCATATGTTTTTTGAGAAAAATCTATGTTACCCTTTTGGAATCCATAAAACAATCACCATAATCTTCTGAACTGAACTCTCTACCTTGAATTGAATTGACCCAGCAGATGCCTTCAACAGCCACTAGTTTGATTGGACCTTTTTGTTTTTTTAAGGTACTCTTAATGAGTTCTGGTGTGGTGCTGCAGGATAATGTGCTTGGCTGCAAAGTCAGTTTGAGCTGCAAGGTTGTTGGTTCAAACCCACCAGACACCCCTCCAAACCCCTATACATTGTTGTTATGAGTTGAAACTTACTCAACAGCATAGTACAACACTAAAGAGACTAAGACAAGTATATTACTGGAAGTACTTGTCTGCTGCCACCCCACTGATCAGAGACATGTTTAAATGCATTTTGTTTGGAATAAGCCTGTGCATGTATGAATTGGAACCCCAGTAGCAAAATGTTTTGGCTTACCCTCTTACATATGCATCTCTCTTCTCTATTAATTGTGTGAGTTAAATTGGATAGCAGACGTGAAAGCACTTTGGAAACCACAAGGAGAGTCAGGATAGAAGAGGTAGTGCATCTGAAACATGCTTGGTCTTTATCCCAGAAAAAAGGACTTCTGGGTGTCTTGAAGCAACAATTGTATGCTCTAGGCTGGAAGTAGCATGAACCACTTCTGCTCAGAACTCATTAGCTGATAATATTCATATGGTTGCACCAGCCTAAAAAGTACTAGACAGTAGACAGAAATATTTGGAGTAGAGAATAGCATCAATGAGCATCAATGATCATGAGTTTTGATCACTGAATGCTTTCAATGTACTGGGCAGTGTTATAAGTTCTTGGCATGTTTGAGTTCCTTTTGTCCTCATGGGATAGGTATGCTTATGATCTTCATTGTGTTGATGAGAAAGCAAAGCCCGGAGAAGTAGTCCAGCCTGCCACAAAGAAGTTGAACTGAGATTTTGCATAGATAGCTCTTATTCTGTCTCAAACTGTAATGGATTCAGATGCATTTTTTAACTGTACTGGTTGTGGTGGTGGTGGTGTGCTGTGGAGTCAGTTCCAACTCGTAGCAACCCTGCATAGGGTAAATCTTTACGGGAGCAGAAAGCCTCATCTTTCTCCTCCAGAATGGTTAGTAGTTTTGAACTGCTGACCTTGAAGTTAACAGCGTGACACATAGCCACTACGTTACCAGTTAAGTGTACTAGGACAGTGCAAATAGAATTGAAAATGCTTCAGCTTTGAAAAATGAGGAGACTAAATGATCCCTAAACTAATAAACAAAAAATCAAGCCGGGTGTTATTAAGTTGATTCTGATTCATAGCAGCCCCTTATGTTTCAAAGGAGAACTGTGCTCCAGGGATCTTTAAATGGATGATGTTTTGGAAGTAGATCATCAGATCCTTCTTTGGAGGTCCTGATTGATGGATGTAAACCACCAACCATTTGGTTAGTAGCTGAGAGTTTAACTGTTTTTGCCTCTGAGGAACTCAAGGTTATCTCTAAGACTTCTTAAAATGTCACCCAGGACCATCCTAAAATGACCTATGGAAAAAGTGCCTTCCCTCAATTTACTTTGCAGCCTCATCTTCAGAAGCTGGTGGTACTCTTCTGAGGAGCATGCCTGCCTCATCGCTCAGCATACGGGCACTGGCCCTAATCTTTGGGACTGCATTTTCAGTGCATGCTTCCCTCTTTGACTTATTTAAACTTTCTATTTTGGAAAATTCCAAACATTTGCAGAAGTAGAAGAGTATCATGAGCCTAGACTAGGCCTATCCAAAACTACTGACACATGGCCAGTCTTCCTTGGTTTAGTTTTAGTTTTCCAAGTCATTCTGGCTGCCGGACATACAGCATTTTAAACACATACATGATTCTTGAGTTTGTGGAATGAAGAGTGCAAGACTAATGAGTCAGAAAGCCCTTGGCCCGCTGAGAACTGAGGTAGAGGACAGAACTGAAGAGCCTCCATTTGAAGAGAAAACATCACCAGTCAATAATTGAGACAAGTTTCCAAGCTCAGAGGATTAATGATGAGACAGTATTCAATCATTCATGGGATGCTCTTACAATGTAAGGGGTGGGGTGGGGGCAGGAAAGAGAATGCTGTTAATATATACCCAAGCACTGTCTTTCTGTCTAGCTAACACTACTGTTGCCAGCCACCGAAGCTGATAAGCAGGGAGAGCTAGATCCCTGGGGTTTTCTGTGGGACCTCATCAAGATACCTTTCTGTTCTAGGCCCTGCTTTCAAGCAGAGAAGCAGCTAGCCCAGAAAGCTGGCCTTCGGCACCCTGGGCTTCTATTTCAGCTCTGCCAGAGGCCCCAGGTCACTTACCCACTCTGTTTTCTTTCGAAAGACACCTATAATAAGTGTCTATGTGCCTCTCAAGCCTGTTTCAGCATTTAATTAACAAATGTTCCTGAAGTGCTTTGAGCTCCCCATTTGGATAGATGTGACTGAAATGTAAAGTACCTTTCCCATCCTTATTTATTGCTCCAGCGAACACACTATATGCTGGCACCGTGCATCTTCATTTTAATTTTATCTCCAACAAATATAGGCATTAATTTAAATCACATACAGAACATAACAGTTTTTAGAGAGGCAAACTTATTCCAGAGTGCTGCATTTTAATATCGCACTTTACCATCTTTTCTCACTTGATTCAAGAATAGTATCTCTTCCTGCCTCAGCATTTAGTCTTAGGAGGACGGAAACTTTTGTGTGTGTGTGCGCGTACATGTTCCTGCTCTCAAACTTTCTCTCACTATGGTTCTGCTTGTTGCCTGGCAGTTATGTTGTGAACCTGAGCATAGGTGTATGTCAGTACTAGTTTTCCTTCACTGGCTCCATTTCCTATAAGTGGAAATGTGGGAGTCAGGGGGACCCTAGCATGATGGATTTAATACCTGATTGCAATTCTTAGTTGTTGTTGTTGTTAAGTGCCATCGAGTTGATTCCAACCCATAACAACCCTGTATAGGGTTTCCAAGGAGCAGCTAGTGAGCTTGAACCACTGACCTTGCAGTCAAGTGACTTTGCAGTCTGACCTATTAGCCCACAGCGCCACACCAGGACTCTGTAATTCTTAGTAGTTCCGTTCAAATACTTTTTGGGTTAATAATAGGTTGAGAAGTATTCTCTACTCCTGAAATTCATACCTTAAAACATCTTTAAAATACTCTTAATTAGTTTTGATTTTGGACCCTATTTTACACTTAAAAGAAAAGCTCCCTTTTCTTTCAGGACAAACCTGCTCAATGGGCCTACTGTATTTATGGCTAAGAACATTCCAGTTAGCCACTGCACTCTAAGCTAGGGCTATTTCCCGTACTTAATTTGCAACCTGAGAAGCTGTGTCCCTCCTCAATTAAGCCTTTCTGAGTTGCCAGTGTCATGACAGCGGATTCCCAGAAACCAGGGTCATGGAGACAGTAATAACCTGAGCACAACCACCAGACACCATCACTTCTAAGCCTTTTCAAGCTCTTTCCAGAATCTTCCAGTGTACTTTCCCCCAAACATGTAAATTTAAAAGACAAAAAGAAACAACTGTAAAAACCAACAGAGTGTTTTTCCTGTCTTCTAGGTTTCTGAGTATCCAGATGCAGAAATTACTGTGGGAGTGTGATTTAACAAACAAAGCATTTCTCAATGTCTAGCATGTACCACTTACGTACTGCACCCTTGTAACCACCCTATGAGCTTGTTGTTCTAAGTGCTGTCAAGTTGATGTTGTTGTTGATAAGTGCTCTCGAGTTGGTTCCAACTTTTAGCAATCCTGTATAGGGCTTCTGACGAGTTGCTGGCTGGTGGGTTTGAATTGCCAGTTTTGATGTTCAAACCGACTTTGTGGTCCAGTGCTTTTCCTACAGCGCCACACCAGAACTCCATAGTGACCCTGTATAGGGTTCCTAAGGAGCAGCTGGTGAGTTTGAACTGCTGCCCTTGTGGTTCGCAGTCCAGGGCTGATCCTACAGCACCATGCCAGGAGTCCACCCTATGAGAGAGATGCTATGATTATGCTCAGTTTACAGATGAGGAAACAAGGTCCAGAGAACCTAGATGATGGTTCTGATATCATACAGCTAGGAAGTGACCGAGCTAAAATTCTGAATCCAGTCCATCTTAACTAACATTCTTTTGGAGTATCTCCCTTCGCCTGAGTTCTTGACCTCTTGTTTGACGCTGACTGTTCCGAACCCTTAATCTCTATACTAGATAAATTTTATCTGTGGCAAGAACACGGTTACCCTGGAAACTCACTAGCTAGAATGGCAATCCAATTATAGCATTGCTGCTCAGGTTTTATTAAATCAGCATCACTGATGATGTGAACCTCTTGATTGAAGGATGCTGCGAAATGGGTTCTAATCAGTTGCTCTTGCCTCTTAGAACCATTAGAGATCATTCTCCTTTACTTCATCAAACTAAGCAAAAAAAAAAAAATGCCTCTTGGGGGGATTGATTGGATTAGGGGAACACAATGAGCTTGTGTTTTGGGCACATTGGCTTTCAGCAAGTTGGAGATGCATGGAAGGGCATGGAAAGATGCCCAGCTGAATTGTGCTTGTCTTCTGAGTGGGTTTCCCCTGAAGGATCAGCCCTCTTAGGGCCCTGCCCTGAGCAGCTGAGGCTCATTAGCCTAGTTTTTGCTGTTTTGTTATTTCTCTTCAAGCCATTGGTTTACATCCAGACTTGATCCAGGAAATGTCACATCTCTGTAATGTTCTGTGGTCCTTTATAGGCTAGTGATAAACCAAGAATTTGCTTTGGGCACAAAGCAATCTATAAGTTTCCTTTAAATACACAATTTAACAGAGTTGAGTTGACTTAGCCAGTACTGCATACAGTGGTATAAGCTTGGAGGGCAATAATGGTCTATGCTAGTGGGTGGCCTGCTCATTCCCTATTTGAGATAGTAAACGTAGATTGGTCCAAAGTTGAATTAGTTCCTTCCACATATCAGGCACAGTGCCAGGCACATTACCTTTTACCTCTCTTGCTTTCATTAGTTCTATTATTAGCTCCATTTTATAGAGGAAGTAAAGCTAGGAGCAATGGCTTCTTCATTTGCAGGGCTATTCAGTAATAATGAGCTTTGAGTTTAGAATGTCTAAGTGGCAGTCAAGTGTTCTTTTCTTTACTTTTGTGTCTCAAAGTCAATTTTCTTTATCTCGGGGGGCGGGGGGAAGGATCAAAATTAAAAAACAACAGTTAAAATTAGTGACTCTTCTAAAGAGCAGCTGGTGGGCTTGAACTGCCAACCTTGTGGTTAGCCGTCCAATACTTATCCATCAGTGCTACCAGGGCTCTGTGTGGTACCGTAGGATGACCATTGTACTGCTAACCATAAGGTTGGCAGTTTAAACCCACCAGCAGCTCCTTGCAAACCCTATATTGGGTCACTATGAGTCAGAACCAACTGCTGCACAAGATCTTTTTTTAAAGTCTTGAAAAGCAAAGATGTCAGCTTGAGGACTAAGGTGTGCCTGACCCTAGCCATGGTATTTTCAATAACCTCATATGCTTATAAGGAGGTCTGGTAACATAGTGGTTACGAATCAGGCTTCAAACTGCAAGGTCAGCAGTTCGAAACTACCATCTGCTCTGTGGGAGAAAGATGAGGCTTTCTGCTCCCGTAAAGATTTGCAGCCTCGGAAACCCTGTTCAGGGCCGCTATGGGTCAGAACCGACTCGGTGGCACTTAACAACAACAACAACGTATGCATGTGAAAGCTGGACTGTGGATAAGTAAGACTGTAGAAGAATTGATGCTTTTGAGTTATGGTATTGGAGGAGAATATTGAAA